>NW_007247195.1:64010-83521 GCF_000164805.1 Carlito syrichta | reverse complement strand
GCGGGGGCGGAGCCGAGTGGGCGGGGCTGGCCGCGGGGGCGGGGCCGGGGTCGCACACCTTCCAGAGGGTGCAGGGCTGCCGGGCTGCCAAGTGGAGCCGGACCCGAGCCTCCTCTGCGGGGATATAATGGCACGGATTACCTCGCCCTGAATGAAGACCTGTGCAGCTCAGATCACCCAGCGCAAGCGGGAAGCGAACCGTGTGGCGGAGCGACATAGGGCCTAGCAGGAGGGAAAGCGTGTGGAGTGACTGCTTAGATCTCTGGAGAACCGGAAGGAGACGCTGCAGCGCGCGGGTACCTGGGGCCGAGGGGCGCCTAGCCGATCCCCTGCGGATCTCCCGGGCTGGTCCCCCACAAGGAGGGGTCAAAAATGGGATCAACACTAGGATGCCGCCCTCGCCATGGTCCAGAGCAGGAAGAATCCTCCTAGGTTTCCAGATCCTGCTCCAGAGAGTGACTCTGAGGCCAGCCCTTCTCTCTGGGACAACAAGGGTTGGACTCTCTCAGGGAAGGGAGGGGAAGACAATCCCTGAAATGGGAATCAGTGGTTCCCTCTGACAGCAGCCTTGGGCACCATGGCTTTTTCTCTGACCTTGTTCTTTGCCTCACACTCTGTGTTTGGAGGTCTGACTCCAGCTCCTCGGAGTCACTCAGACTCTATTCAGGTCAGAACCAAAAGTTCCTGTTCTCCCTTCAGAGACTAGAACTTTCCAAGGAATAGGAGATTACACCAATTGCCTGTGTCAGTCTGGTATGTGAGCTTTGTGATCCTTCCCCCATCTCAGTTATTCTGTCCATTATCAGGATGGTCACATGTACTCTCCTAGGGTGACCGATGAGGGATGCAAAGTGCTTGAAATTTCTGACTCTTCACTCCAATTCCCCAAAGACTCACACAATCTACCATCCCAGCCCTGAAGAGGATGTCACCCTGAGGTGCTGTGTCCTGGGTTTCTGCCCTGTGGAGATCACACTGACCTGGAAGTGGGATAGGGAGGATCAAACTCAGGACATGGAACTTGTGGAGACCAGACCTTCAGGGGACAGAATCTTCCAGAAGGGAGCAGAGATACACGTGCCATGTGTAGTATGAGGCGCTGCCAGAGCCCTGCACCCTGAAATGGGGTAAGGAGGGACATTGGGAGTCAAATCTCTTCTCAGGGAAAGCAAAGACCTTTTCTGGAGACCTTCAGGCTGGTCAGGCTGAGGCCTGGGGGTCAAGGCCCCTCACCTTCCCTTCCTTTCCCAGAGCCATCTTCCCAGGCTACCAGCCATATCCCAGGAATTGTCGATTGCCTGGTTCTCCTTGGAGCTGTGGTCACTGGAGCTGTGATATGGAGATAGAAGATTTAAGGTAGAAAAGGGATGAGGGGTGGGTTTCTGGGTTTTCTTGTCCCACTGTGTGATTCATGTTTTGGGCAGATTTCTGTCTTGCCTCATTACTGGGAAATTACACACACACACAGGTGCGTCCCCTTCCTGGGGACCTGTGTGCCAACACCCACTCTTTTGAAAAGGATATGTGGGAATTAAGGACAGATGTTTCACTTTGATGATTGTGGTGATTGGGTCCTGATTCCAGCAGTCACTGGCCACAGGAAAGGTCCCTGCTGAGGACAGACCTCCAGGGGGGGAGTTGGTCCAGTTCCTACACATTTCCTTTCCTTTTGTTTTCTGATTTTGCCCTGGGTCCAAAGTCACAGTTCAGGAAACTTCTATGGGGCCTAAGACTAGCAGTTCCTCTAGGACCTCATGGCCCTGCCTTCTCCCTGGTCTCACTGGACATTTTGTTCCACAGGTAGAAAAAGAGGGAGCTACTCTCAAGCTGCAATTAAGTATGAAGGCCATGATTTCTCAGATAGGTGCCCATGAGTGAGCTCACCCATCCCATAATTCCTCCTGTACCTCCTGTGGGCTCTGACAAGGGCTTGTTTTGTTCCATCCCAGGTTGTAACAATACCGGGGCTCTGATGTGTCTCTCACACCTTGTAAAGGTGAGACCCTGGGGGACCTGATTTGGTGGGGGGAAAGAAATGGGCAAGGGGGACTCAGCTGGGCTAGGGGGACACTTTGAGTGTTTGATGGGCTATTCACAACGTCATCGCTTACCTTCACCGATATGAATTTGTTCATGACTATTTCTTTTATTTCATGACACAGCTGCCTCGTGTGAGACTGAGTGATAGAAGATTTGTCCATGCCTCTCCTTTGTGACTTCAGGAGCCTCTGACTTCTCTTTCTGCAAAAGACATTTGAATGTGTCTGTGTTTCTGTTATCATACTGTGAGAGGAGCCCACTCTAGTGTCTGAGTGAGATTGGGAGTAAGGGGACAGTTCTGAGCAGAGGGACATGGTACAACTTCTTTTTAAAAGAGTTTTTCTGACTGCTGTGCTGAGGATAGAATTAGGCAAGGGAGGGCCGAGGCAGCAGGGGGAACTGTAGGAAATGAGTGCAGCTGGAGGTGTTGATGACCTTGACTGTGGTGTGAACAGTGGAAATCATGAGAAGTGTTGGGATTCTGGGTTCATTGAAGGTGGTCGTCACCGCATTTCCTGATTAACTGTGTCTGGGGTATGAGAAGAGAAATCAAAGACACCCACAGTTCTGGACTGTGTGGTTAGAAGAATGGAGCTGCTGTCAGTGGAGACAAAGATGTCCTGCAGGAGATACTTGAGGAGGGGGCATCTCAGGTGCTCAGTGGAGATGTCTATGAGAAATGCAGGGGAGGGAACTGGGATGGCAGCTGGATAACAAGTCTGGAGTTTTGAAGAAATGACTTGGACCATATAAATAGTACTTAAAGCCTTGAGCTTGGAGGGCACTGAGGGATTGATTGGCTACAGAAGAGAAAGGGAACAACGACTGAACACCGGATCTCCAGTGCTAAGGGGTCTGAACGGGCCACATGCCCAGAGCAGACTGCACAGTTCTGATACCATATCTAGAAGGCACATGGACCTTCTAGATTCCCAGACTTTTCTGTATGTGGGAATCACCTGTACGTGGTGCTGAGATACAGGAAGCCTAGAGTGGACCTTGGATTTCTGTATTTATGACCAGGTTGGAGTTCATGCTGCTGGTCTCCCAATCACACTTCTAGTAGCAAGAACACAGACTAGGATCCCACATGTCTGTGCATCAGCCTTACCTGTAGGGCTTGTTAAATAAGCAATCCTTGGTCTTGTGTGGAATATGCTGAGACCAGGGTTCTTGCAAGAGGCCTACTGACTATTTTCTCAGCTCCAGAAATCCTAGTGCTCAGCTAAATTGGGAACCACTAAGGTCAGTGATGAAAGGGTACCCAGGATGGGTTTTCAAACCCTGTGTTAAAGAGTTTTCCCTCAGAAAAAAAGAGAGAGTATATCTTATCAACCGGAGATGTGATGTTGAGAATCCATATCACTCTACCACAAGACAGATCCAGGTGGAAGATCCAGGAAGTGGCTCTCCTCTCTGCACAAAGAATGTCTTTGAATGCTACTACCCAAAACTTCCCCAGGACTGAAATCTCACTAATTCCTTGAAGCCAGATTTTTCTGATTTACAGATGAAATTTTGTATATGGTCCTGAGTGCAAATTTCATTGTGAGGAAGGCCACAAAACCAAGCTTGGGGCTACATAGCAGGAAGAGAATCCACAGTCTACCCTAGGTCAGGTCCCTTGTTGGAAGCACTCTTGTAGGGTACCACTTCTCACACCTCTGATACTCTAACACTGGACACTAGATCATGTGCTAGGACTGCTGTCAGTGCTGCTCCCAGAAAATGCACGACACTACTGCACCTTGGTCACCTTTACCAAAATGCATTCTGCACTGACCCAGCCTCTAAGTCACCTTTTTCTGTTCACAGTCTAGCAGGTGATCATCTGACTAATGAAGTCTTCTTTCATGGATGGGATTATGAGTGTAAGTACGGGATGATGACAACTCTGAGTTTCCCAGGCGGGTCTCAAATCTGCAGGCTCAGGCAATTCACTCACCTCAGCCTCCCAAAGTGCAGGATTACAGGCTGAGCCACCGAACCCACCTTTAAGTATCATGCTATTTAGTGTCCATGTCTTTGTGGGCTTTCGGGAAATGGTGGTGTTGATATTGATATTTATTTTTATTTCACTGTGGTCTTAGAATGTGTACAGCAAAATTTCCACCTTATGGAATTTGTTTATGCTTGATTTATGGCCAAGTATGTGATCAATCTTGGAATATGTAGTGATGAGTAGAATGTATATTCTGTGGTTGTTGGGTGGAATAATCTGCAGGTATATATTAAGTCCATTTGGTCAAGTGTCAAGTTTAGGTTCTAGATCTCCTTGTTGATTTTTTGTCAATGATCAGTCTAGGCCCGTCAGTGGGGTATTTCAGTCCCTTGCTATAATAGTGTTAGAGTCAATATCTTGTTTTAGTTTACTTAGTAGTTGTTTTATAAATGCTAGTGGTCCTGTGTTGGGTGTGTATATGTTTAGGATGGATATTTCTTGTTGATGGATTCAACCTTTTCTCATTATGTAGTGTCCTTTTGCACCTTTTAAAATTTTTGATAGTTTAAAGGTTGTTTTGTCTAATATTAAGATTGCAACTCCTGCCTTCTTTTGTGATCCATTTGCCTGGAAACTCATTTTCCCACCTTTAACTTTGAGTCTGTGTGCATCCCTTGAAGTGAGATTAGTCTCCTGGATGCATCAAATAATTAAATCATGTTTTTTTTAATCCAGTCTGCCATTCTGTGTCTTTTCAGTGGTGCATTTAGTCCATTCGCATTTGGGCTCATTATTGAAATATGATAGTTTATCCCTGTCATGAGGTTTTTATAAAGTTTTTCCCTTGTTTGCTTGTTTTATTTTGGCTTTGGAGTTAATGTATGTGTGTGTTTTCAAGTTTCTTGTTGTGTTGTATTCTCTGCTGATTCTGTGCTCTGCTCTTCTCTTGGGAAGTGTGTGGTCACTCTTTTTCTTCTTTCTCCTGTGCTTAATACTTTTTTTCTTTTTCTTTCTTTTTTTATTTTTGAGTTGGAGTCTCACTCTGTCACCCAGACTGGAGTGCAGTGGCTGCTCCCGGCCACTGCAGCCTCAAGCTGCCGGGCTCCAGCAATCCTTCCGCCTCAGTCTTCTGAGTAGCCAGAGTTACAGGCACGCACTACCATGCCCGGCTGATTTTTTGATTTATTGTAGAGATGAGGTCTCGCTAAGTTTCCCAGGTGGGTCTCAAATCTGCAGGCTCAGGCAATCCACTCACCTCAGCCTCCCAAAGTGCGGGATTATAGGCTGAGCCACCGAACCCAGCTCTTAAAACCTTTTAAAATGTCTTCTGTAGAGCTGGTCTCAAAGTTGCATAATCTCTTAGGGATTGGATGTCTGGGAAGGATTTAATTCTCCATCACTGATGAAGCTGAGCTTGGGTGGATAAGAACTTCTTGGTTTAAATTGTTTATCTTTGAGTACTCTGTCTTTAGCCCCTTTCAGCACCCTGAAAGGTGCTGAAGTGATGAGGCAAAGCCTGGAGCAGTCTCTTTCCTGCTTCATGGTGAGGGAGCTCCTGGGCAATAGTGTCTCCCTGCTGCTTTTCCAAAGGAAAACTTCTGTCCCTTTTGAAAAAACAATGGTTCTCTGCTTCTGCGACCCAGGAAGAGCCAGGGACAAAGTAGAGAAGCTGCAGCAACTGCTGTTGCACAAGGGGCCTGGCCACGCGCTCACGAGCCCCGCTCAGACAGTCTCTCCCAGAGTTTTCTTGCCAGGGCGGGTTTGCTGATTAAAAAGAAAAAGAAAGAAAAGAAAGTAAATGATGCTCAGCTTCTGCGTCCCGGGCATCTCTAGGGTCCAAGCCCAGACGCTGTGGCACCAGCTGCTGCACCAGGAGAGCCCTGGCCGTTAGCTCCCTAGCCTTCACTCAATCAACCACTCACACGCCCACTTGCTCCCCAGCACGTACACAAAATTTTCCATACACTCACTCACTCACACGGGGACTAGCATAGTCTGACTGGCTTGGCTGCCATCTTCCCCCAGCGAATATCTCTTAAAATGTGTATACCTTTTTTTGAAACCCCTGTATGTCTCTAATAGATGAGGTAAGTCTACATGCTTTGCATTTTCACTTTACGAGTGTTTATTTATTTATTTATTTTTATTTTAAAGATGTGGGGTGCAATTCAGGGTTAGGTATACAAATGTTGATTATGTAGGTACCCTAGTTGATGAGGTGTGTCCCTCTCTCCCCTGGCAGTTTCCCTCAACTGGTAATCCCACCCTCCCTCCCCTCACAGTTTCCCACTACTGCCAATCCCTTTCTTTTTTTTGAGTTGGAGTCTCACTCTGTCGCTCAGACTGGAGTGCAGTGGCTGCTCCCGGCCACCGCAGCCTCAACCTGCTGGGCTCTGGCGATCCTTCCGCCTCAGCCTTCCGAGTAGCTGGAACTACAGGCACGCGCTATAACACCTGGCTAATTTTTTTGATTTATTGTAGAGATGAGGTCTCGCCAAGTTGCCCAGGCGGGTCTTGAACCCGCGGGCTCAGGCAATTCGCTCACCTCGGCCTCCCAAAGCGCTGGATTACAGGCTGAGCCACCGACTCCGGCTTCTTAAATACTCTTGAATAAAGCATTGCTGTTTATATTTGTGTATCTTTTGATAGATTTATTCCAAGAATTTGAAATGTTATGCTCATGTTTATGATATTTCTTTCTTCATTGCATTTTTAAGATTAATTGTGGTATGTATAAACACAAATGTTTAAAATAGTTTTTATCTAATAATTTTGCATGTCTCCTTTATTCATAGAGTTTATATTTTCTATTGCCTGATTGCTAGGATGTCCAGTATAATTTGGAGTGCAATGCACAGGGCAGATCTGCAGGTGTCTTCTCTTTCCCCTTCTGATCCACACTCCATGAGCTCTCCCAGCTCCAAGTCCTGGAAACTGTGCTGTGTGTCCTGCCTGATCTCCAGTGGCAACCTTCCTGTTTTGCTTCCAGCTGGGTTTGGCTGATGAGGTTTTCATGACAGGACAGGGATAGAGGAGCACTGATTGGAGGTATTTGTCCCCCAGCTCCCTCCTTGCATTATTGACACAGGGAGAAATGAGACATGATTGGCTTGGATCCATTGATATGGGTTCTCTCACCCAGTATCTCAGACTAAAAGTATTGTTTTGAGCCCCTAAGAGCGACATTGTCTGCTGGGTTAACTAATTAAAACCTGAATTCAACTGTTGCCTAAAACAGCATTTCCCACACTTGTCTGTACTTTAAATCACCTGGGAGATATTAAATAGTCCCAAACCCAGGTCACACCTCAAACCAATACAATCTGATTCACCAGACTTGGGATCCAGGTACCAGTAGCATGGAAAAACTCCCCAGGTGATTACCATCAGCAGTCAATGTAAAGATCAGTGGCTCATAGCAGTGGTTTTCAATATATGGTATGTTTCAAAATCATCTGAAAATTGTGGCAAAACTACAGAGGCCCACATCCATGTACTATCTTAGTTTAATACACTTGAGCCCTTAATTTTTTTTTAAGTGAAACAGGCTCTGGTTCTATTGACCAGTTTGGAGTACAGTGGTGCTATCACAGCTCACTGCAACCTGGAACTCCTGGGCTCAAGCAATATTCCCACCTCTGCCTCCCAAGTAGCTGGGAATGCAGGTGCACATCACCACACCTGGCTATTTTTTTTTATTTTTTAGAAATGGGGTCTCACTATATTGTCCAGGTTGGTCTTGAATTCTGGTCTCAAGTGATTTACCCACCTAGGTCTCCCAAAGTGCTGGGATTACAGGCCTGAATTTTTAAAAATCAAGTCTCCAGATTTTGCTGTATACAACAGTTTGTGAAAACCACTAGCTTATTATCAATGAAATCTATGTCACAGTTACTTTGCAGAGGAAGATGTCTGAAAGCAGCTCAGAGATAGGGGGATGTTTAAAGGTATCCTTTATGTGCAACCTTCTTTACAATCTCCTACCCATATTTCTTGGAGGTCTGAGAGGGTGCTTCCCTAACCAAGGCATTAGATGCTACTTGACATTTACAGGTATAAAAACTGATAGGTCTGCTGGGACATCACCAATCTTGAGTCACTGGTATTTAGAAATTCTAACCCAGTAGCAATAATGTCAGAGCCTCTCTTGCAATTGAGGGGAAGACTGGTGCCTTTGAGAAACAAACTTATAATGCAGTGTTAGGAATGTTCTTCCTTCAGGCCTTTCTTAGAGGGACATGTAGTCATTTACCACTGTCCACTGGGGAATGGAAAAACCTCACGTGACCTGGGAGCTCAATCATAATGCCTTTAACTTTATCAAATGTTACCCCAGGGGGCTGGGTATGGAGGCTCACACCTGTAATCCCAGCACTTTAGAAAAGGCAAGGCAAGAAGATTGCCTGTGTCCCTGAGTTTGAGAACAGCCAGGGCAACATGGTGAGACTGTATCTTTACAATAAAAAAAAAATTAGGCAGCCTTTGTGATAATGCCTGTAGTCCCAACTATTTGGAAGGCTGAGGCAGAAGGAGTACCTGAGCCCAATAGGTCAAGGTTATGGTAACTGTGATCATGCCACTGCACTCTAGTCTGGGATGGAGTTAGTCCCTGACTCAAAATATAAAATGAAAAAAAATTTTTTTTTTTTTTGAGTTGGGAGTCTCATTCTGTAGCCCAGACTGGAGTGCAGTGGCTGCTCCCGGCCACCACAGCCTCGACTTGCTGGGCTCCAGCTATCCTTCCGCTTCAGCCTTCCAAGTAGCTGGAACTACAGGTGCACGCTACCAAGCCCGGCTAATTTTTGATTTATTGTAGAGATGAGGTCTCGCCAAGTTGCCCAAGCGGGTCTCGAACCCGCGGGCTCAGGCAGTCCACTCACCTCAGCCTCCCAAAGCACAGGATTACAGGTTGAGCCACCGAGCCCGGCTAAAAATTTTTTTTTAATTAAAAAAGTTTACCTTAGAGTTAATAGTTTATTGTAACATGTATGAAAACCTTTCCATACACTAGAGTCATGAATCTACTATATTATTTTATAGTATATTTTAGAAGAAATTAGTATAATTACATTTTCCATATGGATAGCCGGTTGTTCTTAAATTATTTACTAAGTATTTTTCCATTGCTCAGTAATCCCTAATAATATCTCTGCTTTATAAATACACATATGCATATACACGCACAGACACATATGTATACTGTCTACATATAAGCTGTTATTTTCTCTATTAATTAAAATAATACTAGGCTGGGCTTGGTGACTCAGCCTGTAATCCCAGCACTTTGGGAGGCTGAGGCAAGTGGATTGCCTGAGCCTGCGGGTTTGAGACCCACCCGGGCAACTTGACTAGCCTCGTCTCTACAATAAATCAAAAATTAGCCGGGTGTGGTGGCACGTGCCTGTAGTTCCGGTTACTTGGAAGGCTGAGATGGAAGGATCACTGGAGCCCGGCAGGTTGGCGATGGTGTGGCAGTGAGCCTGTATGCCACTGCACTCCAGCCTGGGCGACAGAGTGAGACTCCAATTTTTTTTTTTTTAAAAGCTAGCATTTCATAATATCTATTAAAAACATTCTCTCCTCTTATTATTTGTATTCAAAGTGTCTTGGCTATTATTTGTATTTCATATTACTATATGAGGCTTAAAATCAGCTTACCGAGTGTCATAAAAATGCTTAATGGATGTTTGATTGGTTTGATTATTAGAGCATTTTAAGAAATTAATGTCATACTATTGAATCACTCAAGCCAGAATCATGGTCTCTTAATTAATTAATTACATCTTCCTTAATTATTCAGTAGGGTTTTTAAAAAATATCCCAATTGATATCTTGTACAGAATTTGTTAGGTTTAGTTTTAGAAGTTTATATATATGGACTTTTTCCATAGCAATTTTTAAATTTTTCATGTTCTATTTGTGCAAAACACCTCTGCACATTTTTTCCTACCAGCCTCACAAAACTGTCTTATTTAAAAGCTATGCAAAACTGCCTTATCAACTCCAATACTTTTGTCAATATTTTATATTTTCCACATTCAGTATATTATCATTTGCAAGTTATGAAGGTTCTGTGCCTTTTCAAGCCCTTCTGTGCCTATTCTTTTCTTCCTTTACTGCATTAGGAAATGCCTCAGTTACAATGTTTAATAAGACTGGTAAAAGCAATCCATTAATACAAAATTTCACATTCAGATTTTCTGGACCACCCAAGCAAAAGTTGAACTTGACTCAAGTGAGAACTGGCTTATTCTCCTTAAGGGGCAGCCCTTTGGAGCCCATCCCACACACGGGGATTTACTTGTGCCATATATGCACCTGCAACCTTTGGCTCTAACCTTCATTCCCAGCCCTGTGAGGCTCAGCCACTGCCCAGAACAGCAATCACCACTCAGGACTAAAGCAGCCCATGTGTTCCCCTTGCTCACCTGGATTTCTGCCTGCTCCTGGGTCTTCCTGGAAAATCTCCACTGCCTTGTTAGCTCATCCAAACCTTCAATTCAATTTTTCAAATATCCATTATTTTCCTGCTTTTCCAGTTGTACTCAGTGGGAGGTTGGTTCAAATTATGTAATCAGTAATTGTTGGGAACCAAATGCAATGTATAGTTTTATTTATTAATTTTTTAATTCCTCATTTTCTTTTTTTAATGCTGAATTTACCTTTTTTTTTTTTTTTTAAAGATGTGGGGCACAGTTCAGGGTTAGGTATACAAATGTTCATTATGCAGATACCCTTGTTGATGAGGTGCGCCACCCCCTGGTAATTTCTCACTACTGCCAATCCTTTTCTTGAAGTATTACAATAATTGTTCAAGGTCTGCTTATGACTGAGAACATGTGATACTCAGTTCTTTGTTTCTGTGATAGAACACTCAGTATTATTGACTCTAAGTCCATCCAAGTCGCCATGAAATTCATAATTTTGTCCTTTTTTATGGCTGCATAATATTCCATCATGTATATGTACCACATGTTTTTAATCCAGTCCTTTTTCAACGGGCAGCACAGTTCATTCCATGTTTTTGCTATTGTGAACAATGCTGCAATAAGCATATGTGTGCAGGCATCTTTTTCATAGAGTGATTTGAGTTCCTCCAGGTATATCCCTAGCAAGTGAATTGTGGGGTTGTATGGAAGGTCTACAGTGTATAATTTTATGTCACCTTCACATACCAAGAAAGAAAACACATAGGTGCCAGCACTGGTTACATAAACACGTGTCACTTAGAGGTACTACAAACAAAATGTTGGGTATCATCTACCTATGTCATGGTTAAATATATATATATATCAATACATGATAGCTTCTAAGAAATAAATCTACATATGTAATATATGTGACTCTGATTGATACAGGTGGGAGTATAGTATGAAGATACTTCTCATCCCCTTACTCCATAAACCAGTTAGTGTGAAATGAAAACCAGAGACTTGAAATGTGTTGGACAAACAGTCCCATTAAAAAGTGGGCTAAAGATATGAATAGACACTTCTCAAAAGAAGACATATGAGCAGCAAACAAACACATGAAAAATTGTTCAGCCTCACTAGTCATCAAGGAGATGCAAATTAAAACTACACTGAGATACTACCTCACTCCAGTCAGGATGGCCATCATCAATAACTCAAAAAATAACAGATGCTGGAGAGGATGGGGGGGGAAAGGGAACACTTCTACACTGTTGGTGGGAGTGTAAACTAGTACAGCCTCTGTGGAAATCAGTGTGGCAATTCCTAAAAGATCTCAAAATTGACCTTCCATATGATCTCCCTACTGGGAATATACCCGGAAGAACTCAGGTCACTCTATAAAAAAGATACCTGTACACGTACGTTTATCGCAGCACTGTTCACAACAGCAAGAATATGGAACCAACTGTGCTGCCCATCAAAAGAGAACTGGATAAAAAATGTGGTACATATATACAATGGAATATCACGAAGCCATAAAGAAGAACAAAATCATGAACTTCACAGCAATATGATGAAATTATAGCTTATAATACTGAGTGATCTCTCACAGAAACAAAGAACTGAGTATCACATGTTCTCACTCATAAGCGGACCTTGAACAACTACCATATTACTGTAGGAAAGGGATTGAAACTAGTGGGAAACTGCGGAGAGGGTGGTGAGGGGTGGGTAGCTGGGACTGACAGTAGTCGATATCCACCCGGGGAAGGGGGGGCACGCCTCATCAATAGGGTACCTGCACAATGAACATTTATATACCAAACCCTGAATTGTACCCCATAATTTCAAAATAAAAATTAAAAGAGAGAGAGAAAAAAATGTGTTGGGATACTCACTAACAGGCAGTGGAGTAAGTAACGTTCCACATGAGCCAATCAAAGCAAACTCCTCACATATGATGTTGGACTTACGAGGTTTGGGATGTGTGTCCTAATTAAAATAGGCTAATTTTCATTTTCATTTGAGGTAGGTAATCTTTTTACAATGAACTGGACTCTAAGCGACTCACTAGTTATCAATCTACCAACAGTTGTGCCCTTTACTAACTGGTAGAAGCTCTATGAACCAGAAGTTCCCAGGTGGAGGTCTCTTACTGACATCAGTGTCTAACAGGGTAAATTTCCTTGGTAACCCACAGAGAAAAGGAAGAGCTTAGGTAAAAAGAACTGAAAGCAAAAACAAAAACAAAAAACAATAGCAATAATATCTTACAGTTTTATTGTGCTATGTATTAAAAAGTATACTTAGCACTTTAGAATACTAATTAATTTAATAATTACAACACATCTGTGGGATGTGAATGTTATTTTTCAGATAGTGCAAAGGAATGAAGGGCACAGTGGTGAAGCTGGGTTTCACCCAGACACTCCTGCCCCAGGCCATGCTTACACAACTGCCCTGTTCCAGAGTGTGAGGGTGGGTGGAGAATCCAGTCAGGGAGAAATTGTAGAGAGACGAGAGGAAGGAGAGTGGGTGGAGTGGATCATTCTGATGGCCTGTGGCCCTGTTTCCAGAAGTGAAGAGGACAAAGATTTTTGTCCCTGTCAGGGAAAATATTCAAAGTCTCTGCTTAAACCTGAGCATCTCCAACTCTGAGACAGGTGGCTGGGCAGGGAAGACAAGAAGTCAAGGGACTAAGAAGGGGAACTCTGAAGATTTCCCTCCCCCAAGGATTCTGCAGGAGTTCCCCTGACTTCACAGACTCTCTCAGCCTTTGTCTTGCTTTTCTCCCTAGGACTGATGACAGGGCCTCCTATCTGGTTTCTTTTGGGTTCCATGACTCTAGAGAAGCCACTCAGAATTTCCAGAGTATGGTGTTTATAAAAGTGGAGTTCTTCAGAGTCCTCCAATATACCCAGAGGAGCCAGATCACATGACCCATATCCTGCCTGTCCTCTTGTAGGCCCTGACCTTGGTAGAGAACTGGGCTGTGGGTAGAGAATCAGGATAATTGAGGCTGGAAGGCAGAAGGGAAAGAGCCGGCCTGGAGGGTGTTCAGCAGATTCTCTTTATGGGCGCCTATGCCCTTGCTCAAGCAGTCTCAGTTTGTGTCTGGCCTCTGCCTGCCTCCCGCAACCTCCACCCTCCCCTGGTGTTCCATTTCTTTGTCCTTCTTCTCAGCTTTAGCCACAAGTAAGCAGCTGCCTAGATAAGTGACTCCAGGGCTGGGGGTGTGGGGCTTGGGAAGGATCCCAGGGGGCTTGGTCCTCACAGGGAGCCAGGAATGAGCCATCCACCAACACTGCTAGAGGGTGGGGAGGCCCAGAGGACAATGGGGCTGGGTCACAGGTTCCATCCCCCATCCCTGCCCTCAACGTGACAGGTCCCCAGATGACACCCCAGATCCTCCCTTGGTACGTGTGTTCTCAGTTCGTCAGTGTCGTCCTCCTAGACGACACTCGGTTCCTGTGCTCCTGAGTGACGACAGGATCAGTGCGAAGCCTCTGGGTGAGAAGCTGGGACAGGACTGTGGGCACTTTGAAAAGTCCATGAAGACTGCAGGGAAACATCACTAAGGGGCCTGAGGTTCCTGGGCGGGCACACCAGGCCAGGCGGGTGAGTGACAACAGACTCCAGCACAGGTGCCTACATCCCCCAGCCCACATGCCAGGCCTGGGTCTCCCTTGTGTGGAGTGTGGGCCTCATGCGACCCTCCCCTCGTGGGGAAGGACCAGGGACATTTTGCTCCAGGTTTTTTCTTCAATCTAAATTGTGACTGATGTTTACTGTGACCAGTGACAGGGAGGAAGGAAGAGACTTGGGTAGGAGGGGCAGGTAGGAGAGACAGGTGACCTGTCTCCCCTCCCCAATCCCTTCCAGCTGATAGCCAGGAGAGGTCCAGTGTCCACGCCTGCAGATGCCACACGGCTGCATAGTGATGCTGGATGGGAACTTCTTCAGGGGACACTTTCAGTCCTCCTAACAACAGGAAAGATGTCACAACCTTGAACGGGATCTAAAGACCTGAACAGTATCAAGCACACCTGGGAGGTTCAGAATCCCAGGGGCTACAAGGGAGCACCTGATGGGTCACTGTGCTAAGTGGCTTCTCTGACACCTGGAGCACAGCCACAAGAGACTGCTGCTGGCAGGTATTGGGGTCCCTGGGGTAGAGCATCACGACCTCCTGAAGCTGGAATTATGTTCCCTGGGTGTATCCCCATGGGAGGGAAGAGGGGACCCACCTAGCCCCCTCCTCCTCTGCATTTGTCTCTGGAGCTGGGGATTGCCCAAGCTACTGAGACTGTCTTGAGGGTGGGTGAGGAGGGAGGACAGAGAGGAGTGTATGGAGGGAAATAGAAAAGGGCAGCAGTTACTGTTGTCCATAGTGATGGGCTTGGGTCCACCTTCACCAGGGCATCTTTTCCTTCCTGGTCTTCTCTGCTGGACAATAAAGATAACCATTAACACAACCAGAAGAAATGACACCATGAAACTGAGTCAGTAGATCCTCATCATACTTAGAATAGAGACATAGGATGAAATGGATGGGCCATTCTCTTTTACAGTGAATGAAAGCATTTCCACAAAGGATGGCTGGGTTCTAATATCAGAACATAGTGGATAGGGAATATCAGGAGATTATAAATGAGTTTGCAACTCAGAAAAGAAACAAAAAAAATTTGAACTGAAAAGTATCATCCATGTTAGAACCAAAATAGTAAACCCAAGAGTGTCTCACCATAAGGGCGAGACTCCTGCCCCTGTTCCTTCTGGAGCCCATGGGGAGACATTCTGTTGTACAGCTAACCCTGGCAGGAAACCCTGGTGGGTGGAGGGCAGGCTGAGAAGCTGTAGGTGACATGGAAGAAAGGAGACCTACTGGGATCCCAGAGCCCCAGTACCCAGGGAGGCCAGTTCCTGGGTGAAAAGGTGGGACAGGACTGTGGGCACTTTGGAAAGTCCACAAAGACCGCAAAGAAGCAGAATTAAGGTGCCTGAGGTTCCTGGGCGGGCACACCAGGACCAGGTCGTGGGTGATGTCAGGCTTCAACCTCAGGTCTTCACGGACTTTCTATGAGCATCTGTATGTATTTGTGTGTTTATAGTTATGTATGGGTTTTTGTAAATGCATGAGTTGTGAATGACGATTAAGTGTGCGAACTCATCTTAGAAAAAGTGCTACCTACCACATTGGTGAATATCATCGCATTCACCTTCAAAGTATTCCCTCTTTGGGAAGCTATACCTCGATGCCAGCACCTAGTCTACCCATCAAAGTAGTTTTGGAACTCTTTTTCTGAAATAGGCATCAGAGCTATCATTGAATTACACTTGATGTGCTGAATGTCATCAAATGTCTTCCTTTCAGTATTTCCTTTATCTTTGAGTAAAGAGAAAAGTCTTTATTGTCCCAATCAGATGTGTAGGGAGGGCGTTCCAATAGTTATTTGTATGGTGCTGCCAATGCAGCACACCGTGGCAAGTCCTTAACCTCCACAAATAACAATGACAGCTCTGATGACCATTCCAAGAAAGAGTTCCATAATTGCTTTGATGGATGCACTAGGCATTAGCATTGGTGCATAGCTTTGCAAGGGGAGTAATTTGAAGATGACCATAGTCACATTCAGGAATGGGGTATGTAGCACTTTTTATGGGATGGTTCTCAAGCCTAATTGAGCATATGTATATATGCCTCTGTGTGTGTGTGTGTGTGTGTGTGTGTGTGTGTGTGTGTGTGTTACTCTATAACTCCCTCTTACTTGGCACCATGCTGACCTTTTCCTGATTGTCCCTCACCCTCCCAAGGGTTGTAAGGAACAGAACAGCTCTCCACCTGCAGACAAGTAAGGGGAAGATCAGGACAAGTGTTGAGGGAGATGTGGTCCTCATCACACTTGGAATAGGGACATAGAAACTAAATGGATGGGTCAAGCTCTTATACAGGATTCTGCCTTAATAAATGTGTCAGTCACTTTCCTAGGGGATTTATATGAATTCAATCATTTAACCCTCACAGGAGCCCCGACATAGGGAAACTGTCAACCCCATTTTACAGATGAGGAAACTGAGGCCATTAGGAAGTTCAGTGACCCTCAATGGGCTCATCCATGACTCTCAGGATATATTGTGGCTGCTGAGGCCAATTAACACACTGTCATACTTACCCCCACACCCATCCACTGGCCTTCTATAGGTCATTTCCTCCTGTAGGCTCTGATGAACTTCCCTTTCTTCTCCAGGCACTGAGACTGAACTGGAGTCTATTGCATGTCTCACAGCTTCAACAGGGGATTCCTGG
Source organism: Carlito syrichta (assembly GCF_000164805.1). NCBI lineage: Eukaryota > Metazoa > Chordata > Mammalia > Primates > Tarsiidae > Carlito > Carlito syrichta. The sequence goes on along the minus strand of NW_007247195.1, from coordinate 66,819 downwards.
GATGTGAAGTGACCCATAGGCTGATGGAGTCAGCTTACTGGAGGTGGAGAAAGAGAGATTTGTGTCTTTCCTGGAAGGAGTCAGTGGTGTTGGTATCAGGGCATGTGAAATGCACTCTCCAGAATGCTGAAAGGTAAAGACCCGCTGTGATCATGCAGAATTTATTCATCATTGTTTCATTTCACACCCCGAGAATACAGCCCTGTGTGGACCTCAGAGCCATGGGGTGTTCACTCATCTTCTCCCAGTTCTGACTGTTACATGACTTCTTTTCCTACAACTGAACTGATAAAACCTGCACTCCCGGGTGAACCATGAGGTGGTATCCAGTCACACTCAGGCCACTTGTACTTCATCCACTCTGTGTGCTGTTTCCCACTGGGGCCTGGATGGTGTAAGAGGAGAGCAACTGACATGGGGTCAGGACTTGACTTTTACAACGGTAAAGAGAAAGTGAATATTTACTTTTGAGAAAGGAAAAGCCTGCTGTAGGGAAAAGCATGGGCATAGTTTTAATGGGCCCAAAGGATAATTTAACTCAGTGAAAGTTAGGGGATGTGTTTTTAGTTATCTGTTGCTATATATGAAATTGCCACAAACTGAACAGCTTAAAATAACTCATGTATTAGTTCGATTTTTTATGGGTCAGGAATTTAGACACAACTATGCTGGTTCATCTGCCGTAGAGTTTCTCATAAGGTTTTAACCAGTGTCTGCCGTGGCTGGACACTAACTGAAGTTTAGCTGAGGAAGGACCTACTTTTATGCATACGTTATTGTTGCAGGATTCATTCCTCCATGGCTGTTTAATAGACAACCTCATTTGTTTCCTGGCTAGAGGACACAGGCTGACCTCAGTTTCTTGCCACATGGCCAGCTCTGCTTCATCAAATCTTGCAAGTAGAGAAGGAAGAAGACAGAGTCAGCCAGAAAAATGAAGTGGGGATCTCATGTGACCTTATCATGGAAATGACATTACCCTTGCCATATTATCTTGGTTAGAAGCAAGTCGGAGGTCACGGTTATTCTCAACTGCTCAGAAGGTGGGATCAGCCTTGTGATAGACCTGCCAGGTACCCTGCCCTCAGGAAAGCAGTGCCTGAGTAGGCTGGCCATTCACACATACCTTTTCAGCCTAAGCCACTGAGGTACTTGCAGGCATCACTAATGGTGACTATAGCTAAATAAGCTGCAGAAATATTATCCTACTGTACCCACCCAAAAGAAACCAAACATACTCTACCGAGCTGTCACCTGAACCCATCTACTGGTAAATGTTTGCCCATTAATGTGACTCTACAAAATTAGAAATGAAGATTGTTCCACTAGATGAGGAAATATCAATGCAGGACTATGAGAAATGTGAAAAACAAGGACATAGGACAATACAAAACACATTAATTCTTCAGTAATGACACAGAAGAAATGAAACTTTACAAATTGCCCAAAAATAAGTTCAAAATAATAGTCCTTCAAAATACAAGAGAAAACAGATAGGCTATTCAATGAAATCTGGAAAACAGTTTTGGATCTGAATGAGAAATTCCACAAAGAGATAAATACCACTAAAAAAGAACAAAACAGAAATTTTGAAGTCAAATAAATAAAATAAAAAATGCAATATTGTGCTTCAACAATAGCCTAGATTGAGTATAGGAAAGAATCTCTACACTTGAAAGCAGGTCCTTTGAAATAACTCATTTAGACAAAAAAAGAAAGAAAGACGATAGGACTTAGGGGATACTATTATGTTGACAAATTTTACATCATGGATATTTCAGAAGAAGACATGGAAAAGATATAGAAAACTATCAAATGAAATAATAGCTGAAAACATCCCAAGTCTTGGGAGAGAAAGGGATATCCATATATGGGAGGCTCAAAGAATCCTCAAAAGTTTCAACCCAAAAAAGTCCTTTTGGCAGCACATTATAACTAAACTGTCAAAAGTCAAAGACAAAGAGTAAATTCTAAAAACATTAAGAGAAAAGCATCAACTCACATATAAGGAAATAGCTACCAGACTAACAGCAGGTTTCTCAGCAGAAAACTTGCAAGCCAGAAGAGAATAGAAAGTTATGGTAAAAGTGCCAGGAAAAAAAAATAATAACCTGTCAGTTAAGAACACTATACCCAGCAAAGCTATCCTTCAAAAATAAGAGAGAAGTAAAGCCAAGCAATATCTCAGGGTATTGATCACCAATAGACAGGAGTTACAAGAAACTCTTAACTCAGTCTCATGTCTGGAAGTGAAAGGATAAAAATGACTATCATGAAAACCTGTGAAAGTATGAAAATCACTGGATGAGGGGATGCACAAATATGAAAGAGGAAATCAGAGAAGGAGCCACTTACATACCAATGCTATTTTGCATTACAGTATATGTTATTTGGGACAAAATGAACTTTGATGAAATCTGTGTCTCTATAATAATATTAAATATGCAGTGCTGTATTGTTTTATGAATAATATAATTTTAATAGAATGCCTTATATTCTGCTTGACATATATTTGAGTATAAATCTAATGTACAGATTTTTTTTAATTGATATTTTTTATTTTGATATTGTAGGGTACAGTTAAGGGTTAGGTATACAAATATGCTTCATTCAGGACCCCTTGTTGATAACTGGTGTCTCTCCATCTCTAGACAGATGTTTACTACCATTAGTCCCATCCCCCCCTCCATAGTTTCCCAACACTGTCAGTCATTTTCTTATAGTAGTGCATTGGATGATCAAGGTCCACTATATGAGTGAGAATATGTGGTACTCAGATCTTTGTTTCTGTGAGAGGTCACTTAGTATT
>NW_007247195.1:60876-63446 GCF_000164805.1 Carlito syrichta | reverse complement strand
ATACTTTTTCCCAGTCTGTAGGCTGTCTTCCCGCTCTCTTGATGGTTTCTTTGGCTTTGCAGAAGCTTGTCAGTTTAATGAGGTCCCACTTGTCTATCTTATCCCTTATGGCCTGTGGGTTTCAAGTTTTGTTCAGGAATTGGATGCCAGTTCCAATTTCCATAGGGTATGTCCTTCATTTCTAAGGTTCGTATGGTTTGAGGTTTTATATTTAGGTCCCTGATCCATTTGGAGTTAATTTTTGTGTATGGGGATAGATAGGGGTCCTTTTTCAACCTTCTGCATGTGGTCAGCCAGTTTTCCCAGCACCATTTACTGAATAGGTTCTCCTTTCCCCAGTGTTAGGTGGTGGAGGCTTTGTCGAAGATGAGTTGGTTGAGAAATTGAGGTCTTGCCTCTGGAATCTCAATTCTATTCCATTGGTCTATATGCCTGTCCCTATACCAATACCAAGCTGTTTTGATGATTGTAGCTTTATAGTAAAGTTTGAAGTCTGGTAATGTGATACCACCTGCTTTGTTTTTTTGCTGAGGACTGTTCTGGCTATTCTTGGTCATTTGTGTTTCCATATGAATTCCTGTGTTGTTTTTTCTAGGTCTGAGAAGAATGTTGCTGGTAATTTGATAGGTATTGCATTGAATCTGTAGATTGCCTTAGGTAAGATGGACATCTTCACAATGTTGATTCTTCCAATCCATGAGCATGCTTGTTTGTGTCATCTTTGATTTCTTTGAGCAGAGTTTTGTAGTTTTCATTGTAAAGGTCTTTCACATCTCTGGTTAGGAAGATGCCAAGGTATTTCATTTTTTTTGTGGCTATTGTGAATGGAATTGTGCTTCTTATTTGGGTTTCTGTTTGTTTATTATTGGTGTAAAGAAATGTGATTATCTTTTGCACATTTATTTTATATCCTGAGACTTTGCCAAAGGCCTTTATCAGTGTAAGGAGGTTTTTGACAGATTCTCTTGGGTTTTCAAGGTATACGATCATGTCATCTGCAAAGAGAGATAATTTGACTTCCTCTTTTCCTATTTGGATACCCCTGACTGCCTTCTCTTCTCTGATTGCTCTAGCCAGGACTTCCAATACTATATTGAACAGGAGGGGTGAGAGTGGGCATCCTTGTCTTGTTCCAGTTTTCAGGGGAAATGGTTCCAACTTTTGTCCATTTAGGAGTATGCTGGCTGTGGGTTTCTCATAGATGGCTTTTACTACTTTGAGGTATGTTCCCTATATGCCTAGATGTTCGAGGGTTTTTATCAAGAAGGGGTGCTGAATTTTATAAAAAGTTTTTTCTGCATCTAATGATATAATCATGTGGTTTTTGTTTTGACATCTGTTGATGTATTTAATTACATTAATTGTTTTATGAATGTTGGACCAGTCTTGCATCCCAGGGATGAATCCTACTTGGTCATATTGGATGATTTTTGAGATGTGTTGTTGAATCCGGTTTGCTAGGATCTTGTTGAGAATTGTAGCATCTGTGTTCATCAAAGATATTGGCCTGTGGTTCTCTTTTTTTGTTGAATCTTTACCTGGCTTGGGTATCAATGTGATGTTAGCTTGATAAAATGATTTGGGGAGGGTTCCATCTTTCTCAATTGCCTGAAATAACTTCAGTAGGATTGGAATCAGTTCCTCCTTAAATGTCTTGTAGAATTCTGCTGGAAAGCCATCTGGTCCGGGGCTTTTTTTGGTAGGTATTTTCTTATTACATAGTCAATTTCCTTGATTGTTATTGGTCTATTTAGGGTCTCAATTTCTTCTTGCTTCAACCTAGGCAGGTTGCGTGATGACAGAAAGTCCTCCATTTCCTTGAGGTTTTCAAGTTTGTTTCCATACAAGTGTACATAGTAGTCTCTGATGATCTTTTGTATTTCTTCACAGTCAGATGTGACTTCATCTTTTGTGTTTCTGATTGTGCTTATTTGGGTTTTTCTTTCTTTTTCTTGGTCAGTCTAGCTAGGGGATCATCGATCTTGTTTGTCCTTTCGAAGAACCAGCTTTTTGTTTCATTGATTTTTTTGTATTGTCTTTTTGTCTTCTATGTCCTGGATTTGGGCTTTTATTTTGGTGATCTGGATTCTTCTGCTGAAATTAGGATTTTTGTGATCTTGCTTTTCCAGCTTCCTTAGGTGGCTTGTTAGGCTATTAATTTGTGCTCCTTCCATTTTCTTCATGTGTGTTTGTAGGGATATAAATTCCCCTCTTACTACAGCTTTTAAGGCGTCCCAGAGATTTTGGTAAGATGATTCTTCATTTTCATCTGTTTCCAGGTATCTTTTGATCTCCGTTTTGATTTCATCATTGATCCAGGAGTTGTGTAGCATCATGCTGTTTAGTGTCCATGTCTTTGTGTGTTTTGGGGGGACCTTGTTGGTGTCAATGTTTATTTTTATTCCACTGTGGTCTGAGAAGGTGCATGGTAGAATTTCGGTCTTTTTAAATTTGCTTATGCTTGATTTATGGCCGATAATGTGGTCGATCTTGGAATACGTCCCATGCGGTGATGAGTGGAATGTGTATTCTCTGGTCTTTGGATGGAGTGTTCTGTAGGTATCAATTAA
>NW_007247195.1:17952-60635 GCF_000164805.1 Carlito syrichta | reverse complement strand
ATCTGTTGAGGGTTGTGAGTGGGGTATTAAAGTCCCCAGTTATGATTATGTTAGAGTCAACATCTTTCTTTAGTTTTCCTAGGAGTTGCTTTGTAAAAGTTGGTGCACCTATGTTAGGTGCATATATGATTAGGATAGATATTTTTTGTTGATGGAGTGAACCTTTTATCATTATGTAGTTTCCCCCTGTATCTTTTTAAATTTTTGACAGCTTAAATGGTATTTTGTCTGAAATTAGGATCGCGACTCCTCCTTTCTTTTGTGTTCCATTTGCCTGGAAATTTGTTTTCCATCCTCTTACTTTGAGTCTGTGCATGTCCTTTCTAGTGAGATGGGTCTCTTGAAGGCAGTATATTGCTGCCTGGTGATATTTTATCCATTTTGCCATTCTATGTCTTTTCAGTGGTGCATTTAGTCCATTCATAGTCAGGCTAATTATTGAAATGTGAGAGTTCATCCCTAACATACAGTTCTTTTAGAATTGTTCTTCCACTTGGTTTATTGTCTTTCTTCTGTTTTTGGGATTGGTTCATATGTATTTTATTCTTTTTCCTGTACTCTTGTGAAAAATGTTGCTCTTTTCCCCCCCTTCCTTCTGTATTTAGTACTTTCTTAAGTGTTTCATGTAGAGGTGATTTGGTGACTGTGTAAGTTCTTAGGGATTGGATATCTGGGAAAGATGTTAATTCTCCCTCACTGATGAAGCTTAATCTGGCAGGGAAGGTTATTCTTGGTTGAAATTGTTTATCTTTCAGGACTTTGAAGATAGGGCTCCAAGCTATCCTAGCCTGCAGGGTTTCTGTAGATAAATCTTCTGCTATTCTAATTGGTTTTCCATGGTAGGTAATCTGACCTTTTTCTCTTGCTGCCCTTTAGGCGAATTATTATGTGTCTAGGAGTTGGTTTTCTCATTTGTTGTCTTGCAGGGGTTCTCTGGATCTCTTGTGTTTGAGTTTTTGCATCATTGATTAGATAAGGGAAGTTTTCTTGAATGATTGCATGGAAGATTTGTTCCAATGTGGTCTCTGTCTCTTTTTCTGCCTCAGGCAGACCAATTACTCTTAGGTTTGGGCTCTTGAGGTAATCGTCATCTCTTGAAGGTTTTTTTTTCTGTCTTTTTGAGCTTGTTTTCTGCATTTTTGAGAGTTTGGGTTATTTCTATATTTTGGTCCTCAAGCTCTGAGATTCTTTCATTTGCTTGGGTAATTCTGCTTTCCATGCTCATCAGTTTATTGTTTATTTCATTCACAGTATTCTTTATTACTGTTTTCTCAGATATCAGCTCCTTTCTAGTTTCTTCTTGAGTCTCTTCAATTCTTTTTAATCTCTCCATTAATGTTTTGATGTCTAGGGTTGTATTTTGAGACCATTCAGTTGTTTGCATTCCAAAGTCAGTTTTCTCAGTGTCTGCCCTCCCTGGAGTCTGGGAGAGACCCATATTCTTCTTTTGGTTTTTCTTCATTTGTGTAGATTTTTCTCTCTTGTCCCTTAGTGGATCAAGTTCCTGAGATCTAATCTCCAGCCTTTCTCCTCTGTTTCTGTTGCAGGCAGTTAGCTTGTTGCCTGGGAGATCTGTGACACTAGTCTCTATTCAGCGTAGGGGAGGGGCTTTTTCTCCTGTTAATGACATCACCGTGGGAACCGAGGTGGAGGCTCTGCTAGGTGGGTGGGGTGATGTGATGTAAATATGCCTTGAAAATGGCGGAAGTGGTGGTTTTACTTTCACTTTTAGGGGGCTCCTGTGGGTCTCTAGGCGGGACCAGCTACACAGCTGGGCGTTGGATCTGGGATCCTCCAGCCGGCTGGTGTGGAGGACAGGGTCGGGTGTTTCCTCCTCTGGAGCTGGAAGCCTGTGATTGACACCTTATGCCAGCTTGGGGTTCTGCTCCCTTACACAGACTTGTGGTCGCACACGCTGAGTGCCTCAGCCAGGGTAGGCCCGGGGCTTCCAATCTCCAAAGCTCCAGAGGGCAGGTGGTGGCTCTGGGTCCCTCCCAGGGCACTTTAGCCAGAAATGGGACCGGTATCTCTAAGGGGCGGGCACTCAGAGCCTCCCTGTGTGACTGACAGCTTCGTGCTGGGTGCTGGTGGTGACGATGTGGCCAGGGATGGAGCTGGGATCCAGGATTTGGAATTCCCCAGCTGGCCGGAATCACATATAGTGGAGCAGCCGTGGTCCGGTGGCAATGTCTGGCCCTGCATGGGACCAAAAGTCCCCAAGCCTAATACCAGTTGGCTGGAGGTGGGCGGGGCGGGGGGTTTGGTGCAGAAAGAAAAGTAATAGTCTTTTTGGGAAACTCACGTTTGGAGAATCTCAGGGATCCATCTATGCAGTCGCCATCTTCAGGTCGCCCCCAGAATCCTAATGTACAGATTTATACTCAAATATATGTCAGTGTATGTTCAGTGTATACATCATTTTGAAGGATAGCACCCATCCTTGCAGGGTGTCATCTTCAAGATAAAACCAGAGCTACACCCTCAATAGTCCATTCCATGGCTCTAACAGCTGGCAGCAACTGTGTGATGCAGTATGAGGTAGAACCTGTAGATCTCACCGCCATGTGCCCACTGCCAGACAGTCTTTTCTGTAAAATAGGTTTCTTATTTGGGGCACTGTAATGTGGGATCCCCTATTAGAAGATCATACCTATGTGATCCCTCAGATAGTGGTTCTGAGTGTGGCACTTTGGGAAGGAAAAATAAACCCAGATCTGGAATAGAAACCAACCTAATTCACAAAGAATCCTGCTTTTTTCAGGGTAAAGCAGTAAGAATATAATCAACTTGCCACCTAGTGGCTTGTTGACCTCCACAAGCAACAGAAACTTATTGGAATGTATTTATTGCTGAAGTGTATGTATTGCTGGAGTGTTATATTTATTGATATGGCAACAATAACCATATCAGCCTTTTTGAAGGGAGTCTAAGCCATTAGGCATCTCAACTCTATTGTTGTGGTGCAAAAGCAGCCACAGATGACAGGCCAGGCATATGGCTCATGCCTGTAATCCCAGCAATTTGGGAGGTGGAGCTGAAATAACTGCCTTAGCCCAGGGGTTTGATACCAGCTTGGGCAACTTGGTGAGACTTTGTCTCTACAGTAAATAAATTTTAAAAAATTAGCCTGGTGTTTTGGTGTGTGTCTGTGGGTTCAGCACTTGGAAGGCTGAGACAGCAGGGTTGCCTGAGCCCTGAAGGTCGAGGCTGTGGTGACTGTGGGTAAGTACCACTGCACTCCATCCTGGACAACACAATGCGACTCCAAAAAATCAAACAAACAAACAGGAACCACAGATGATAACTAAATGAATGGATTTAGTAGTTTTTGCTACAACTTTAGTTACAAAAACAAGACGTGCTAGATTTTGGCCATGGATGTAGGTTGCTGTGGTTTCCTGTCTATCACAATCCTGGATGTACCACTTCCATGTTGTATTGCTGATATGAACTGTCAATATATAAGTCCCGAAGGACATAAATGGCCATACATCATTTGATGCTCCATGACCAGATACTCAGTCTCTACCAGGGCCCAGCAGCATTTCAGGAACTGTTTGTTGGAAGGTGTATGATTCTCTGTAGCAAGTGACCAGATCTGGTCATTCTGCACTGCAGGTCTCCTATCCGATATTGCCAGGAACACCTGTCTCCACATGGCAACTTTTCCTACCATGCCTTACTCTAGTGCTGTGATATCTGCTATGTCAGGTGGACTAAGCATCAGGGCAACTTAGGCTATATCCAGGCCTGCTGAAGAGCCCTTATAGTTCTGAGTTTCAGTTGAAACCAGGAGCTTTTAATGTCACTTGATGTATAAGATCAGAACAATAATTTCACAGTATGGAGTATGATGCCTCTAAAACCTGAAGAAGACACCAGTGTTGGACTACTTTCTTAATGATAGAGGGTACAAAGTGTGATTTCCTGTTCTATACTCTTGAGGAGATGTTCCATCATTCCACAAACCATTGTAGCCCTCAAAACCTCACCAATGTGGCAGACTCTTGCTTGAATCTTTGTATAGTTTACCACCATATGAAGTGCATTTCTGTTACCAGAACATGCAGAGTAAAATTCCAGTTCTTCTCGTCAAATCCAAATAACAAGATGCCATCAATGTAGCGAACCAATGTGTTATTCTGTGGAATGTCCAGATGATCCACTCCCTTTATTCTGTGTTATGATAGTGAGTTGGGATAGCTAGCTATGGAACAAAATTTAAAATACTGTGTTATTTGTGGTGTATGGATCGAGATAGCTTCTGGCCCTCTTTTTCACAGGTATTTGAAAGAATGTAGTTAGGCAAATCAATAGCTCTATATAATATACCAGAAGCTGTATAATCTGTTCTTTTAAATATATCACATTCATTAACAACCAGAGGCTTCTAAACAACCTACACTCCCTCCGCATCTTTGCCTGACCTCTCACTCCTTTAGACTACCGACTCCTGTCTACTGCCTGCCGCCTGCCGCCATGGCAGAGTTGAGCCTAAATGAGCACCATCAAAATGAAGTTATTAATTATATGCGTTTTGCTCTTTCAAAGAGAGGCTTGAGACTCAAAACTGTAGATTCTTGCTTCCAAGACCTCAAGGAGAGCAGGCTGGTAGAGAAAACCTTCACCATAGATGAGGTGTCTGAAGTCCTGAATGGTTTGCAGGCTGTTGTTCACAGTGAGGTAGAGTCTGAGCTCATCAACACTGCCTACACCAATGTGTTACTTCTGTGGCAGCTGTTTGCACAAGCTGAGAAGTGGTACCTTAAGCTACAGACAGACATATCTGAGCTTGAAAACAGAGAATTATTAGAACAAGTTGCAGAATTTGAAAAAGCAGAGATTATATCTTCAAATAAAAAGCCCATCATAGATCTCACAAAGCCAAAACTTGTTCCACTTAATGAAGGTGGAACAGCAGAACTCCTAAATAAGGAAATTTTAAGACTTCAAGAAGAGAATGAGAAATTGAAGTCAAGGTTGAAGACTGTTGAAATACAGGCTACAAATGCATTGGATGAGAAGTTAAAACTTGAAAGAGTATTGCAAGATTTACAGCTTGACCAAGGAAATCAAAAGGATTTTATAAAGGCCCAAGACTTGAGTGACTTGGAAAACACAGTTGCTGCTTTAAAGAGTGAGTTTCAGAAGACACTTAATAACAAGACAGAAAACCAGAAGTCTCTGGAGGAAAATCTAGCAATAAACAAGCATGACCCGCTCAGAGTTCAGGAGAAACTGAGCCCGGCTGAAAAAGAATTAGAAAAGAAATTTCAACAAACAGCAGCTTATCGAAACATGAAAGAAATTCTTACCAAGAAGAATGACCAAATCAAAGACCCGAGGAAAAGATTGGAAAAATATGAACCTGAAGATTGAAAACTGGAAATTTCATCTGGAAGCTGCCACAACATGAACATATAAGCTGTCTCTCACCTCAGGCATGCATTTGGAAGCATTTTGTCATATCTCTTATTTTTCTAAGATATAGACTTCAGTTCTAATATTTGGAACTAGAGTTCCTATTTCCAGCTCTCTAGTTGAGAACAGAGAAAACCTAGTGATTCTGGCTGGTGGTCCCTCACACCTCTCTACCGAGTGCTCAAGAGTCTTAGTTCACATTCAGTGAGAATTCCTTCACAGTAAAGAGATTTTTGAAGTGAGAAGAGTCTTATCTTCTTGCATTAGTATAAAGAGTATACCTTTTTGATAAATGTTAGAGAAGTTAGTAGTGTCTATACTTGTATATTACTCAAGAGTAAAAATAAGCAGTGTTATTAAAGATTATTATTACAAATAAAAAAAAATATATATATCATATTCAGCCCAGCTACTGAAGGCGGGACTCATTATGGGTCAAGTTTTAAGTAGTTTACTATCATCTGCCATCTCTCACCCATATCATAAGAATTAGACTGGTGAGTTAATAGTTATATGGTGGAACTGTAATCCTTGCATCTTTTAAGTATTTGGAGGTGACATCAATCACTTTCATTACAACCAAGATACAATGCTGTTTTTAATTTTCTGTCTTTCCTGAGATTGGAGGCTCTTTAGGGGGCTCCCATTGGCCTTTCTGGCTACAAAGCTTTGTCTCCACAGGCCAAATACCTAATGCTAGAGTTGTGCCAACTTCAGAATATGTCCATTCCAATTACATATTGGAAACCTAAAAAAAATGACCCCAAGTAAATGTGTGAATGCAGAAAACCCACAGAAATGTGAGTGGACCTGAGAGAGAACTCAAATTATTTCCTGTTCTCCATGTGCCTCTCCTCAAATGGGAGTCCATGATGGTGCTTTGATTACCTAGGTATCAGTGTCATATTGGACCCTGTATCCAATAGATCTAAAAATCTGAGTATTTCTAATTATCTGTGTATGGATAATTGAGTGAATGGTCAGTAATCTCTTTAGGGAAGGATGTGGAAAATTTCTAGTGTACACACTTGCCATAGTGTTACAAGATACTTCATCAGTGGGCTTGGTGTATCCTTCCATCATTGGATTCTGGGTTTAAGAACTGGCTCAGGTCTGGAAACTGGGCAAGGAATTGTGAGCTTCTACTGGGGCAGTCAATTTTAGTCTTCAGTTTATTTATTTTCATCTCTTGTTTGTAATTTTTTATTATTATAAAGATATGGGGTACAATTCAGGGTTAGGCATACAAACGTTGATTATGCAGGTACCCTTGTTGATGAGGTATGCCCTTTCCTCCCCTAGCAGCTTCCCTCAACTGCCAATCCCACCCCCTGTCCCCTGCCAACACTCTTATAGTCTGACCAACTGTCCTGCCCCTAGACACATCATGGACTATTAGTCATTTCCCTAAATCCCTTGCAGTCACGCTTTTCTGGCTTCCATTCTAACACGATTTTGGGAATTTTGTCCACTTTTCTTCTTCCTTGCTGCCACCTGGCTTTCTGGGATTCTATTGTCCTCATCGCTTCTAGGGGGCCAAGTTCTTCAATATCATCTCCTAGTGTCAGTTCCAGGCTATATAGGACAGACAAAAGAGGTGAATACCCCAATGTCCTGCTAATTACTTATTGCCTGATAAATAGAGTATCTCTGGGGTCTTCCAAGGAGATAGGTGCCCAGTGGGTGTTCCATTTCATATAGTATATCTATGCTGGTGTGCTCCCTGCTCTGAGCCTTTCAATCTCTCTCCACAATCTGCTATAGTAGTTCTGGCATCTCCATTTCATGTGAATCAGTACTTTTTGTTAGAATAGTTTTACTGAGATACAATTAACATATATATTTCAACCATTTCAACTCAGTGGTTTTCAGTATATTCATAAAATAGTACAATCATCACCACGGTCAATTTTAGAACACTGCCATCCATTTATTCCTAAACTGTCACCTCCATTTTCCTCCAACAATTCTTTAGCCTTTGGCAACCACTAATCTACTTTCTGTGTCTACAGATTTTCTTCTTATGGACATTTCATAAAAGTGGAATAATACAATGTATGGTATTTTGTGGCTGACTTCCTTCGTATAGCGTAATATTTCAAGGCTCATCCGTGTTGTAACATTGACCTGTACTTAACTTTTTATTGCTAAATAATGTCCATCACATAAATTTTCTTTCACTCCTCATAAACATTTGAATTGTTTCCACTTTTTAGCCATTAGGAATAATGCTGCTTGAACATTGTATACAAGTTTTTGTATAAACACATGTTTTCATTTCTGTTGAATATATATATATATTCAAATAGTAACCCTATGGTCAAACTTCAAGGAACTGCCAGGCTGTTTTCTAAGACATTGCACCATTTAATATTCTTCTGAGCAGTGTATAAGGGTACTGATTTCTCCACATCCTTTCCACTATGTATTAATATCTGTCTTTTTTATTCCAGCTTTTCTAGTGAGTGTGCAGTGGTTATCATTATGGTTTTGATTTGCATTTTCCTGATGACTGATAGTATCAAGCATCTTTTCATGTGTTTATTGGTCACCTGTTTTTATCTTAAAGATATGGGGCACAATTCAGGATTAGGTATACAAGTGGTCATTGTACAGGTAAAGTTGGGGCCTCCCTTTGGTCCCACTTTGCCTGGTTTGAGATTAGTTACCCTTATGGATGTTATGTTCCTCCTCCCTTCCCTGACAGTATCCCACTACTGTATTTGCCATCTTTATATATTCCATGGAGAAATATACTTAACCCTTTGTTAATTTTTCAATTGGGCTTTTTGTCTTTGTTTTTATCAGTTGTAAGAGTTGCTGACATATTCTACATACAATAACTTTATCAGATATAGGACTTGCAAACAATTTCCTCCAGCCTGAAGGCTGTATTTTTAATTTTGATGATGTTCTCTGAAACATAAAGATTTTAATATTTGTTGAAGTCCAATTTATCTGTTTGTTCTTTGTTACTTGTGTTTTGGGTGTCATGTTTAAGCAACTATAGCTTAATCCAAGGTCATGAGAGTTTTTGCATCTATTTTATTCTATGAGTTTTATAGTTTCCAACTTACATTTTGTTCTTTGATCCATATTAAATAATTTTTGTATATTGTATGAGGCAAGTTCAAACTTTATTCTTTTACATGTGCATATACAGTTATATCAGCACAATCTCTTTTAAAAAATCATTAACCACTATATTATATAGTTTTTTAAAAAAAACATTCTGTTGACAAAGTTTGTGTTCAAGGTACATATGTGATGATTTGATATATGTACTCACTGTGTAATGATTACCACAGCCAAATCATTATATACCCAGAATTTGTTCATTTTAAAGCTGTGAGTTTGTATCCTTTAACAAACACCTCTCCATTTCCTGAACTTCCAACAACCACTATTCTACCTCTGTTTCTATGAGTTCTATGTTTCTTAGATTGCACACATAAAAATGAGGTTGTAGGGTATTTGTCTTTCTGTGTATGGATTATTTCAGTTAACATGTCTTTCAAATTTATCCATGTTGTTATAGATAGCAGAATTTTCTTCATTTTTGTGGATGAATGATATTTCAGTGTGGGTGTAGGGGGGTGGAGGGGGGTGGAGCGGAGAACTCAAAAACCCAGAATAAATTTTGGGAGGATGGGCCCCTTGTAGTACACCCTTCCCCCGCTAGGTGTGTTCTAGGAACCCATCAACATCACTGTACTAATGTTTTGAGAGAATGCGTTCAGCTTTAGTAATTTTAAAAAATACTTTCAACGTGTTTGCCCATTTCATGATGGGTTATTTACACGAACAATCTGCTGACACCATGCTGTGTTTGGCAGTTTTTAACCATAGATGGCATAACTCCCTTGCCCCACCCTCCCTATTCACTTGCTCTTGACCACAGTGACTCTTTTTTTGTTTCTCTGGATAAAAAAGACCTAAAGGGAAAATTTTTGCTGATGTAAAAGTGTTGGGGAGGGGGAGGGAGAGGCAGAAGCCCTAAACACACCAAAACTGATGAGTTTAAAAACTGTTTTGGGCAGTGGGAAAAGCATTTGGTATTGCATCAAAAGGAGAGTACTTTGAAGGTGACAGTATTGCCATTGTAACATTATAAGGGGGTGGGAGGTTTAAGAGGTGATTAGACCACAGAAGCTCTGTCTTTTTAAATTCACTGTAAATCACCAATGAAGGAAACCAGAATATAAGCTGGCAGGGCCCTTATATTCTTTGGCTTATGTTCAAGGAACTAAGCCTACATTTTCCTTTGTCTCCCCTGGCCTTTTGGTTGCATTTCTTTGGATAGCCAAGGTGGGCCAGACCGGAACCTGCTCATCCTAAGTGATCGCCCTGCTTAGCATAGATGTTAAGATATGCATAGTTTAGTCATTGATACTTACCCTGCTTGTGTGATTTAACTCAGACATTAACACATCCTGCTTGTATGGTTTCACCTTCCTTTGTGAGATTTTTGTCCTATATAAGAGGCATGCGGTAAAATAAATTTAC
The DNA here is from genome assembly GCF_000164805.1 of Carlito syrichta. NCBI lineage: Eukaryota > Metazoa > Chordata > Mammalia > Primates > Tarsiidae > Carlito > Carlito syrichta. The sequence continues at coordinate 50,708 of NW_007247195.1, read as the reverse complement.
TCTGTCTTGCTCCTTGCTATGTGAGAGAGAGTCCTCCCAATCCCGCTGTTTCTCTGTCTCTTTCTTTTCTCCATCCCCTCCCCTAAACTCAGGCCCTGATCAGTGGAGGCTGGACCCCCTCAATGTGGTGCCCGAACAGGGACCTGGGTACTGGGGATTGGCATTGGCTGTAGAGGAACCCTCGCAGAGGCTGGCGTTTTTTGTGTGCAGCATTGCGATTCATGAGTAAGTAACCGAGGGAAAGGATTAATTGTTGGGAGTAAAACATGGGACATTTACATTCTAAGGAACACACTCTCTTTGTGCAGATGTTGAAATCTATGCTGAAAGCTAGAGGAGCTAAGGATGCAGATAGATAGATTTTTGCAATTTGTAGAGGAAGTATGTCCCTGGTTTCCTGAGGCTGGGATGGTTAATCTGATTACTTGGGAAAAAGTAGGTAGTTGTTTGAAGGATTATTATCAAGCACATGGTCCTGAAGCTATGCCAGTAGTTGCTTTATCTCTGTGGAACCTAGTAAGAGATTGCTTAGACCCCTCTTCTGAGCCTCATAGAGCAGAGCAGGCTCCTCCGTCATTGCAGCGTTCCCCCTCAGCTTCTGCTCTAGCTGCCCACGATGATCAGGAGGGACACCCTTCTAAAGATTTTTGACAGGAGCAGGATGAGGCTGCTTCTCGGTGTCACAATGATGAGATATTTGTGGCCACTCGAGCCTCTGTGACTGAGTTTCCTTGCCTGCCTGCGAAAGAGGGTAAGCCCTCCACTCTTTCTTTTTCTTCTGATACTTTTGCTCAACTTATGGAGTTGCTTACTGTTTTAGCTAAAAAGTGCTCAGTTTTGAAAGAGGAAGTGCCTTTGTGTCATGCTTTGAGTTCAAAAGAGGAAGTGCCTTCCATACTGGTGACTCATTCCTCAATTTCTAAGGAGGAGATCTCTCCTGGAGGTGGCAAGGACCCCTCTTGGGTCCCAACAGCCCCTCAGTTGGTGCCAACTAGAGCCTTGCTTGTGGATCTCGAATCCACACCCTCCCCCTTCTTGGCTCCCATTCAAGCTCAGCTGCCCAATGTTAGGAAGTGTCTCTCCCCTTTAAGAGGTCTAATCACCTCTTAAAGGCTGTTCAGTCTGCCTTGCTGTGGGGAGATTATTTAGAAGGATTTCACACCTATCTGGTAGAAACTACAGGCTTTGATGATCAGGGAAGGGAGATGTGAGAGTATCAGACTTTGTCTCTTAAGTCCCCGACGGACCTTAAAACTGCTGTGGCACAGTATGGAACAACAGCATCATTTACATTAGCTATACTGGAATCCATTTCACAAGAGGCCTTGACTTCCTCTGATTAGCATATGGTTGCTAAGGCTTGTTTGTTGGGTGGAGAATATTTGTTGTGGAAGACAGATTTTTGGGATAGATGCAAAGAGCAAGCCGAAAGAAATAGAGGAGATGAATTGAATAGGATTAATCTAGACATGCTTGTGGGCCAAGGAGAATATGCCTCCCAAGAGGTGCAGATTTTATATCCCCAAGCTGCGTATGGTGAGATCAGTGGAGCAGCATCGGGAGCATGGTGTCAGGAGCATGGCGCCATTACTGTCAGCTGGAGTTAAGACAGAGCAGCTTTCGAAAATACGTCAGGGACCTGATGAGCCTTACCAAGATTTTGCATCTAGATTGTTGCAGGCCGTAGGTCGAATGGTAGTAGATAAAGAGGTAGGGACTCTTTTGGTAAAACAACTGGCCTATGAAAGTGCCAATTCTGCCTGCCAAGCAGCCATTCGTCCCTATCATAAAAAAGGGGATTTGACAGATTATATTAGCCTGTGTGCCAATATTGGGCCTGCCCATATGCAGGGGATGGCTATAGCTGCAGCTTTATAAGGTACTCCTCCCCACAAAATTTTTAATATAATGAGATTTGGTAATGGAGGAACCCGAGGCACCTGCTTCAACTGTGGGCAAATGGGCCATTTCAGTAGGGAATGCCCCACACATAATCCCAATTCGGGACCACCTCCCAGAAGGGATCACCATACATCTATGTGCCCATGATGCAAGTGAGATATTCACTGGGCTAATGAATGCCATTCCAAGATGGATGCAAATGGAAATCCCCTGTAGGGAAACTTCTGGAGGGGCCAGCCCCGGGCCTCTTAAACAATTGGGGCTATGTCCATTTACCCCCTGGTGGCAGCCCTACTAGCTGCAACAAGTCACCACCCCCACGTGTACTTGGAAAGCCCATTCAAGTTTCCATATGGTTTAATAGGTCTCTTCTCAAGGGGGGTGGCTGAAACAAAAGGATATCAAAGTTCTTATTTGTTGTTGTTGTTGATGTTTTTTGATAAATCTCTCTCAAGTTTTATCTAAACTGGGACTATATCAACCTTCTTCCCAGACAAACGTAAAGGGATTGTGTAAACTAAATCCTGTTAACTAATTACAAAAAGGTCTATTGTATTTTAATTTTTTTTTCCAACCAAACTTGCAAGTACTCTAGTAAAAATTTTACTTGCAACTTTACCATGTGTTAACATTAGTGCAAAATAACCCCAATCTGTTATATCAGGTTCGCTAAAGTTATTTTTATAAACAAAAGATTAAATCGTCTGTTGTGTCTAACTAGCACCCTCTTAAGTGCTAAACATCCTGTGTGACATGATAAAGTTTGGGAACTGGCCATTCCCACCTGGTTAAGTCACTTTTAGTAAGCCTGGTACTTCTCCTGCCAGACGGATAAAATACTGGGTACTCTGTGTGAGCACAATAAGGATGGGAACTGATCACTCTCACCTACTTGTCCACACCTTACAACTAAGACTACAATTTAGAAATTCTTAAGAGTTTTTAACAACTTTACCTGTTCATAATTACAAATAAGTAGGCACAGATCAGTTTACATCCATGTGGTCTGTTCACTCCAAAGGGTTTTGCATCAAACTGCTAACAAACAGAAATAATCAAAATGTTCTATGTGTAACCTATTAAAAAGAACTTTTGAGGGTTTTTTTATTCTAGAGAAAACACTAGGAAAAACAACAGGGTACCAACATGGAGGGCTGCAGAACCAGAGGGCTAAAGAGGCACCCCAATTGGCAGTCACCATTAGTGACAAAACTCCAAATACCCATCAAACACCTGGTGAGAACAAACTGGCTAAGGGGATGGTGCCAATTGCTTATGGGTACAGTCTGTGGGGGCACTGAAAGCATAGTTACCCCCAAAAGGCCTTAACCTCCTGGACCTTGTCCACTGTGCAGGCCAAAAAGCCATTGGAAAGCAGGTGCACTCTCTTGTGAAGAGAGGAGAGAACACTTGACTCACAAATGGTGGCCACTTACAGAGGCCAGCAAATGTGCTAAACTGGCTGACACTGGCTCACCATAACCCCAACAATCCCCCAGGTAAATAAGGTGATGGAACCCAAATTAATTTCTTAATTTAACACAGGTGCCAGGCTTTTGGTACTGGCCATCCATGTTGAAATCATATAACCCTAGCCGGGTTTGGTGGCTCAGCCTATAATCCCAGTGCTTTGGGAGGCTGAGGTGAGTGGATTACCTGGCCCATGGATTCAAGACCCACCTGGGCAACTTGGTGAGACCTCATCTCTACAATAAATCAAAAATTAGCTGGGTGTGGTAGCACGTACCTATAGTTCCAGCTACTTGGAAGGCTGAGGTGGAAGGATCACCTGAGCCAAGCAGGTCAAGGCTGCAGTGGCCGGAAGTGGCCACTGCACTCCAGTCTGCATGGCAGAGTGAGACTCCAACTCAAAAAAAAAATCATATAACCTTGTCCAAAAGAATTTTCTCCTTTAAACAAAAGAGGAGGGAAAGGAAGAGACAATTCAACTAGCCCTCTGCCACTGTCTTTGTTACAAAAAAGTGAGGTTTTTTCCTTTTCAAAATCTTTGAAATACCATTTTGGCTAAATAAGTGACTTTTACAATAACTACTGTAATCTTGTGTTATAACATTACACTTTTAAAAACTTTAATACTTAAACTCTTAAAGTTCTCAATCAGTCTCTCTAGGGTGAGATAAGAAGCAAGCTCCAAAAATCACACCTGCTCCACACCCTGTTCCTGAATTTCCTACAGACCAGGCTCAAGGATTACCCTTCAACATAGGATGACTGGCAAAATACCTGGGCTTCAACTTCTAGCATATAAAGTATATCAGACCTATTATAAAAACAAAAGGAGACTGTTTTCTCTTGCCAATGTTTTCTTGTTTTGAATTCTTAATTTAAGCAACAACCTAACTACATGTCTCTAATGTTTTCAATTTTTTTTTTTTGAGTTGTAGTCTCACTCTGTCACCCAGACTGAAGTACAGTGGCTGCTCCCGGCCACTGCAGCCTCGACCTTTTCTTTCTTCAGACTTTGTTGAAGTGGCTGTGTTTCCTTGTTAAGGTACAACTATAGATAATTTGCAAGAGAATATTTCAACTTATGTTAATGAATTAGAAGCTTTGGCTAAACTTATATATGATGTACAGGACTATTTCACTTTTTCAGAATTGCTTTTGGGACAATAGCCTTTTTTTTTTTTATCATCATTTACTTAAAAATCTTTGCCTGTGCTCTCTTTCAATGTTTCATTAGATCCAAATAATAGTCTTATCTCAGCAGGAAGCAGTTACAGAAGAATGATCTTCATCCATTTCCCAGAATCATAAGAATATTTCCAATAGTAGGAATGGGGAATGAAAGGTACCTATAGAGACCGAGAAGAAATTTAACTTATTCTTTAGTCTTTTTGCCTCAGTGTAACCATTAGAAAGTGTCCAAACATTCTACTACAGGACAAACAGCAGCCTATCCCATCCCCCCTAGGCAAATCTCCTTCAGATACAAAATCAGGACAACCCAACCATTCATGGTTTAGCATAATAATCTCTAGTAAACTTTTGATTCCTTGTCAAGGCCAAAGTCATAAGAGTTTGTGAATTGCAAATGTCTGAGTTTATGAATTGCAAATGTCTAACAGGTCTCTTGCAGGAAACTCCCCTCCTACTGAGGGCGTGAATAATCCTCGAGGTCTGTTGCCAGGACACTTATGGCAAATGGATGTCACACACATTCCTTCTTTTGGAAAGTTGGCTTATATGCACGTTACAGTAGACATGTGCTCTGGTTTTATTTTTGCCTCAGCCTGATCAGGCGAAGCGACTCAATATGTCATAGCCCATTATTTTGCAGCTTTCACTGTCATGGGCATTCCAAAATCTATCAAGACTGACAGTGACCCTGCCTATGTTAGTAAACCTTTTGCCCAATTTTGCTCCACATTTAAAATTTCTCATACTACTGGAATCCCCTATAATCCACAGGGGCAAGTTATAGTGGAGCATGCCAATAGAACACTCAAAATGCAATTATCAAAATTAAAAAAGGGGGAATATACACATTCCTCCCCCATACACTGTTGGCACGTGCATTATTTACTCTTAATTTTCTTAATCTGGATAATGAAGGGATATCAGCTGCAGAACACTTTTGGCATCCTTCTCCTAAAGCAGAGGCTTTGGTTCACTGGAAGGATCCTTTAATAGGCCAGTGGCAAGGAACTGATCTGGTGCTCATCTGGGGACGAGGCAGTACTTGTGTTTTCCCTAGGAATGCAGAAGGACCCTGATGACTCCCAGTGTGATTAGTCCAACTCTACACCGGCCCCCAGCTCCACAGTATCAAGGGAGGAGCGAATGGAAAGCCTGATCCCTCCATCCAAGAGGTTGTGCATCATCCCACTGGGAACTTTGCCTCCCCCACAGCCCTGCTCTAGGGCAACACATCAAGTCGTACCTCCTTCTTGAGGGCAATTAAAGGTGCTAACAGCTAAAGCTGAAAACGTAGTGAAACAGTGGAGGGTCACATCTGACCCATCTACCCTGTTCCTGGCCATACTTGCTGTGGTTGGCTTGCCAGGTGGGTATAGTCAGGGGCCACAGTTTGCCCTATTGGGCCTATGTGACTGACCCCCCTCCCCTTTTAAGGGCTGTGGTCTGGGATGATCCTTCAGTCCCGGTATATGTTAGTAATGCTTCTTTATTGGACTACCCCTCCACTGAGTCTATTACCCCGCAGTGGGTTGGTGGATTTTCTTATGAAGGGCAGTCTACCAAAGCACCCATTTGTTTTTCACGTTTCTGGCACCTGCTTGTCATAGGAAATCCAGGCTGTGTGGCAATGACTTCTACTCTTAAATATACTCATGGATTCATGCCTCAGGGAGTGGAGCACTAGCCTTGGATGAAAAGAGAGTGGATCATGTCTTTGTATGGACTGCTGCAGTCTCGTACTACACCTTTTACTAAGGCTCTACCTCGTGGAGTTCCCCCCTCTTCCGAGGCAGTCTCATTTTTGTTTTCTCAGTTTCCTCCCTGGTATAGGTGTCATTATCCTATGGCCACATGGCATTGTATCCCTGGAACTGATGAAGGGGTCATAGACTGGGCTACTCCTAATCCACTAGCTGAGACTGAATTACAGCATGTTGAAACCCCTGGAAGGTGGGTGGAGACGGTCCTTTCCATCTCAGCAGGATGCCCTCAGCTTAGTATTTGGAAGCTTATTGCGACTTTAGGGCCCATTATCATCTCCCACCAGTCTGAATGGAACCAGCCATCTTACAATGGTTCCCATGAGGTGTGTGCCTGTGTTCCCGCCCCTTATGTTTTATTGATAGACCCCTGGAAAATTACTGGTCCTCTTATTTTTCCTTAAAGTGTTCTCATTATAATCTCACTAATTGTGTCTCTCCTCAAAATAGAGGACAGCAAGTTGTGGTATTGCATCAACCCTCTTTTGTTATGATGCCTGTAAATATTTCTGGGCCATGGTATCAGGACTCTGGCTGGCGTGTACTCTCTCAAATGTCCAGCCTGCTTGACCGCCAGTGAAGATTTATTGGACGGTTGCTGGTGTTACTGCATTGGTTATGCTGATTGCAACAGATACCGCTTCAGCAATAGCTTTGACTCAAGAAATCCACACTGCTCAGAATGTGGACAATCTGGCTAAGAACATTTCCACTGCTCTATTCAGCCAAGAAGCCATTGACGTTAAATTGGGGGCACGACTCAATGCATTGGAACAAACTGTCCTGGTTCTTGGAGACCAGGTTGCTGCTTTAAAGACTTGGGTTATGTTAAGATGTCATGCAGAGTTCCAATGGATTTGTGTAACATCTAAGCCTTATAATGCTTCTGAATGTCATTGGGATCTGGTTAGAAATCATTTGCTGGGTATTTTGTCCTCTAATAATGTTTCTTAAATATTGCTCGATTGCATCAAGATATTGTAAAGATTTCAATAGCTGGGTCACCTTTATTGCCTGCTAGCTCATTGGCTAATGATATTCTTGACAAAATTAAGCAATTGGCATTATCACATAGCCTATGACCTACAGTATATTCTTTAATAGCATTGGGAGTGCTGATTTTACTGTTTTGTCTCCCAGTCTGCATCCAGGCAGGAGAGTGAGTCATCTGACGGCTTCAAATAGAAGTCCATAAACTGCACTTAAAAGAAAAGGAAAAGGAGGAGATGAAGGAAACCAGAAAATAAACTGACAGGGCCCTTATATTCTTTGGCTTATGTTCAAGGAACTAAGCCTACATTTTCCTTTGTCTCCCCTGGCCTTTTGGTTGCATTTCTATGGATAGCCAAGCAGGGCCAGACCAGAACCTGCTCATCCTAAGTGTTGCCCTGCTTAGCATAGATGTTAAGATATGCATAGTTTAGTCATTGATACTTACCCTGCTTGTGTGATTTAACTCAGACATTAACATATCCTGCTTGTATGGTTTCGCCTTCCTTTGTGAGATTTTTGTCCTATATAAGTGGCATGTGGTAAAATAAATTTGCTCTCTCTTGCTCCCTGCTACGTGAGAGGGAGTCCTCCCAATCCTGTTGTTTCTCTGTCTCTTTCTTTTCTCCATCCCCTCCCCTAAACTCAGGCCCTGATCAGCGGAGGCTGGACCCCTGCACACCAAGACTGTGGTATTCTGTTATACCAGCACAAAACAGACTAAGACACATAGTATTTTTCAACATTCATCTGTCAACAAATACTTATGTTGTTTTCATGTTCTGGTTACTGTGATTAATATTGCAGTAAGCATAGGTGTACAGATATATCCTTGAGATACTGATTACATTTTCTTTGGATATATGTCCTGAAGAGGGATTGCTGGATCATATGGTAGTTTCGTTTTTAAGCCTTTGAGAAATGTCCATACTGTTTCCCATAAAGCCGGTACCAATTTACTTTTCTACCAACAGTGTACAAGAAAATAGTTTTAAATTTAAGAATATTCACAAAGTTGCCGTACATCTCACATTCAGATTCTTCTTCTGTCAACACTTCACATTACTATGGTACATTACTATGGTACAGCAAATGGAGCAATATTGCTACATTATTATTAACTAAACTGCAAAGTTTATTTGGGTTTCATTAAAATTAGACTCATGTCCTCTCACTGCAAAGCATTTCCCTAGTGATAAATGATCTTTTTATGTGCTTGTCATCTGTATATCTTCCTTGATATGGTGTTTGTTCAGATCTCTTGCCCATTATGAATGGAGTTGTTTGTTTTATGGTTTATTTATAAAGTTCTTTATATATTCTGGATACAAATGCTTCATCAGTTATTTGATTTGCAGATAATTTCTCCAAGTCTGTATTTGAGATCTTTTACTGACTTAAAACATGCATTAATCCATATATTCCATTTTAGGAAAGAGAAATGATAAATTTCTAACTCAGTTTCTGAGTAGATGACTTTAATGGCTAGGGAATGGGGATAGGAGGTAGATGACAATGTAACACATTTATCTTTCCTTCTTTGTTCTTAAGTATGTTTTCAACTTTCTTGTGTTTGTGTAATATATCCACATAAACTGTATGAATATAGATTATACTCGTAAAACACTTAATAGATCCTGTCTATATTATGCATTAAGACAGAGATTTTGACCACTTATTATTCTAGGACTAATAATCATTTTCCTGAGCTATTTTCCTCTGATTTTTCCATTTCTGTAAAAGGTAGCAGATAATATATGAATAAATCCTCTCACTAAAAGCAGCTGAAATCCTATGTTAAATATAAAAATCATCTTAAATGTATCAAAGAGAGATTATGAAAAATGACCAAACCTTCAAAATAAGGGAGAAATGTTTCTTGCCTCCACAGAGTACAGGGAGATGAGAGGTGAAAAAAGGTCCCCTAAGTTCATTGCCCCAAAGCCCTAGCATGGAATTCCATTTCCAGTTCCTTGCCTTTGATTTTGCCAAACTCATGTGAGGGGGACCTGTTGTGAGTCCCAGTCCCTGGATAAGTAAATAGGCTCTGTCTTCTTCTTTGAACCTTACTCTCTAATTTCAGTGGAAATGCAATAAGTTTATTTGGCAAAGGAATCCATGAGCACAGTTTAGATGGAAAAGGATGTATTGAGAGACTTTATTCCTTCCCATAATCTCTATCAGCTTCCCCAAGCTACCACAAATAAGAAAACTTTCTAAGAAAATATTACATGCATTCTCAACAAATGCACCATCAAGACAAGTCCCTTAGCCACCCTTCCTTCCAACTAGATTGCTGATCCAAAGCCAGTTCTATAAGGAAAGTCTGGACACCCCTACACACATGAAGCCTCTTCAATGGCTGCTGACAATGACTTTAGACCAAAAGAGATGGGGTGTGAAGAGAACATGGGTTTTGGAGTAAGACTGGTCTAATTTGACCTTGGTCATTACCACGTTTGTGTGGTTTGGGCATAATATTTATCATTTCTAAACTTTTATTTGTCTACTTATAAGCTGAGGTAATATACCTCCAGTTCTTGCAATCTGTCAAGGTAGCATGGTTCCTTGCCCTTTAACACCTTCTATACCTACTTTCTCTCATTGGGGATGAGACTTTCTCCACAACAGTCAATCAGTGCAGTGCTGTGAATGACAATCTATAACAATCTATGAGAAGATATTTGTCTTGAAAGACTCTTCTGTAAGACACATGAGATACCAGGAATTGCTGCCCCCTTTGCAAGCACTAGATGCAGCAACAGAACAAAGTCAGAAACTTTGAATTATAGGTAGATAAGGAAAGAGGACTGGAGATTTAGGGAGGGAGAGCACCTGGGTGCTCATGTGAAGGATACCAATCACTCCTTACAGTTAGTGGGAAGGGAAGAATATAAAGATAAACCATCCTCTTAACTGTGCATATACTTTTGATCAATTAAGAATCCTCAGCTTGAAGTAAGAAGTCTAACTAGAGACCACATTAAGTTGCACACAAACACACACTCTGTATATGGGTGAATAAAATGAAAAATCCTTCTCTCAAGAATTTGCAACCAATAGTTAAGTCACCTGAGTGGACTAAAATGGGAATTCATTGGTACTATTAGTCCATCCAGGCTTGTAGGGCCTGCACTGAGCTATATACAATGATACAACATAATTAGTGTGGAGAACCTAGACCAAGATTTGGGAATGAAAAATAAGCCAGGCTTGGTGGCTCAGCCTGTAATCCCATGCCTTTGGGAGGCTGAGGTGAGTGGATTGCCTGAGCCCGCGGGTTTGAGACCTGCCTGGGCAACTTGGCGAGACCTCATCTCTACAATAAAAAAAAAAAAAAATGAGCCGGACATGATAGCGCGCGCCTGTAGTTCCAGCTACTTGGAAGGCTGAGGCGGGAGGATCACCAGAGCCCAGCAGGTCGAGGCTGCAGTGGCCGAGAGCGGCCACTGCACTCCAGTCTGGGTGACAGAGTGAGACTCCAACTCAAAAAAAATAAAAATAAATAAACAACAACTGTGTCTTTTTCCTCGGAAGAGGAAAATACTCTAGAGTTAAAGGGGTTCGATCTCGGGATCAGATGTACCCAAAGCTACCCAGAGAAGTTGTGAAGAGCAAGATGCTTAAAGCTCTGTAGGGCTCAGTTCTGTGTCAATAAGCATTTTAACCAAAGAGCAATGGACATTTAAACACATTTAGCATAATTTTGTGGAAAAGGAGGAGGAGGAAAAGGAAGAGAAAGAGGATAATTGCTAATACATTTATTACAACTCAGTCAGTGGCAAAACTGACAAGGATTATGATGATGATGACAAGGATCAGGATGGCAATGATAGTCATTTTCTTTCTTTTTTAAAGTTTTAAAACAAAGTCTACTTGTGAGAAAAAGAGAAGAAAGATTCATGGCAGAAAGACCTGCAAAAAAAAAAAGGAAGCTTTTCAAAGAAAGACCGCCATGATGATAATTTTCTTTTCCAGGTCACCAACTCGTCTAATGGAGGATTCTGGAGGCCAAGTCCTAGCCCTAAGCATGGTATCACCCTGTGGGAAGGTATTTGGGATAGAGTAGACTTTCTAAGACCCTCTCAGATCAGAGCATGTGTGTACAGTGGGTGTAAGGACAAGGGTTGGGTTGGGAAAGAGGCAATTAGTTTTAGTCTCTCAAGTGTTTTCTGCACTGTCTGAATTGACAAATTATCTAATTTCTATGCATCTTCCTTCCTATTTTAATGTTTAAATGTAGCTTTTTATCACTGTAGTGTAATATGGGTTCATGGCAGAAAATTACAAAAATGTTTAAAATGATCTATTACATATTTAAAATAGCCCATAATTCTCACATCAGAGATATATTATTGCATTTCCTTCTAATCAGTTATACCCCCTCCCGTTGCTGCCCAAATACTAAATCTCTCTATCTCAAATTGATGACCTCCATGGGCCCCAACCCTCAATTCTCCCAATATCATTTCCCACAACAAATCACTCTTACACTCAGGGGACTAGTTCTCACTTTCCTCCTCTGCCTCACATCCATCCAATCTTTCCATATTCCTTGCCTTTAAGTGATTGATTTAATTATCTTTCACTCAGATAAAAGAAGGACTTAGGTGACAACTGCATCATCATCCCTCTGCAATCCCCACATCTGCAACTGTCTTTTCGGCCTTCTCATCAGTGATGATGCATATTCCCCCTCCTGTTTAAGACCATTCCTCCACTGGGCACAAAATCAGGCCCCTCCCCAAGGAGTCCCCTTACACTGAAGTCAGACAAGAATATTTAAAAAAAGAAAGTTATAGATTAATTTACCTAATGAACATAGCTACATAATATCTCAACAAAATGCTAGCAAACTGATTTCAGCAGCACACTGAAAGAATCACACACCATGATCAAGTGGAATATTTCCCTGGATACAAGGATTGTTCAACATCTGCAAATTGATAAATGTGATACTTAACATTAATGCAATGAGAAATAGAAATCATAGATCATTTCATTAGATGCAGAAAAATCACTTGGAAAAAAAACCTAACCTCTTTCATGATTAAAAAAAATTCTCAACAAATTAAGTACAGAAGAAATGTACCTCTACACAATATAGACCATATATGACAAGCCTTCAGATAGCATCATACTCAACAGTTAAAATCTGAAAGCTTTTCCTCTAATATCAGGACAAATGTGATCACTCATTACTTCTAATTAAAATAATATTGCAAATCCTAGCAGAGCAATTAGACAAAGAAATGAATCTAAAATATAAATATTAATGTTATATACCTAACCCTGAAATGTACCCCACATCTTAATAATAAAATTTAAAAAGAAAAGAATCTAAAATATAAATGAAGAAGAAAAATTATCTCTGTAGATGGCATGACCTTATACATAGAAAACCCTGAAGACTTTACACACACACACACACACACGCACACACACACACACACACACAACACAACTGTTAGAACATCACACACACACAAAAAGGTTACCACCTCGTTCAATAAAGTTACAGGGTATAAAATCAACATTAAAAAATTAGGTGACCAGGCTCAGTGGCTCAGCCTGTAATCCCAGCACTTTGGGAGGCTGAGGTGAGTGGATTGCCTGAGCCCACAGGTTCGAGACCAGCCCGGGCAACTTAGCGAGACCTCAGCTTTACAATGAAAAAAAAAATTAGCCAGGCATGGTAGCGTGCACCTGTATTTCTGGCTGCTTGGAAGGCTGAGGCAGAAGGATTGCCTGGGCCCAGCAGTTTGACGCTGGGGTGGCCATGAGCATGCCACTGCATTCTAGCCTGGGTGATGGAGTGAGACTCCAACTCAAAAAAAAAAAAAACAAAAAAAAAATCAGTTGCATTCTGTATATTAACAACACACTGTCTGAAAAAGAAATTAAGAAAATAATTCCATTTACAATTGCTTCAAAGACAATAAGGTATTTAAGAATTAATTTAACTGAGGGGGTGAAAGATCCATATACTGCACACTATAAGACATTACTTCAAGAAGCTGAAGGAGGAACAATACATGGAACGATATCTCATGTTCATGGGTGGGAAGAATTAATATTGTTAAAATGGCTATACAACCCAGAGCAATCTATAGATTTAATGCAATTTCTATCAATATTCCAATCACACTTTTTACAGAAATAGGAAAAACAATCCTCAAATTGAATTTGGAACAACAAAAGACACCAAATAGTCAAAGCAATCATGAGAGAGAAGAACAAAGCTGAAGGCATCACACTTTCTGATTTCAGATTATACTGCAAAGTTACAATAACCAAAACAGTGCAGTGCTGACACCAAAAAAGACATATAGATCAATGGAAAAGAATAAAAACCACAGAAATATTTGACAAGGACACCAAGAATACACAAAGAGCAAAGAATAGTCTGCTCAATAAATGCCCAATGTTTGAAAAAATAGATATCCACAAGTGAAGAAATAAAATTAAATAAAATCAGACCCCTATCTTAAGACACAAAAATTAACTCAAATTGTATAAAAGTCTTAAATGTAAGACCTGAAACTGTAAACTGTTTGAGAAAAACATTGGGAAGTGCTTCTTGATATTGACCTTTATGATGATTTTTTGGATATGACACCAAAGCACAAGCAACATAAGCAAAAATTAATAAGTGGAACTACATCAAACAACATTTGGACAGCATTGAAAACAATCAAGAAAATTAAAAGGAAAACTGCAGAATGGAAGAAAATATTTGGACACCATGTATCTGGGAAGGGTTTAAGATCCCAAATCTATAAGAAACTCATACAACTGAACATCAAAAATAATAATGATGATGATGATGTAATTTTAAAATGGACAAAGAACCTAAGAGATATATATTCAAAGAAGACATATAAGCAGCTAACAGGTAGGTGAAAAGGCACTCAACTTCCCTTTCTATCAGAGATATGCATATTAAAACCACAATGAGATATCACCTCACACCTGTTAGGATAGCTATCAGCAGAAGGCAAGAGATAAGTTTTGTTGAGGATGCAGCATAAGAGAACCCTTGTACACTGTTGGTAGGGATGTAAATTGGTACAGACACTAGAAAAAATTGTATGGAGTTTTCTCAAAAAATTAAAACTAGAATTACCATATCATCCAGTAATACCACTTCTTGAATATATATCCAAAGGAAATGAAATTAGTATCTCAAAGAGAGTGTTCCGTATTCATTGCCACATTGCACCCGATAGCCAAGACATGGAAGCAACCAAAGTGTACATCAACAAACTAATATATGAAGCAACTGTAGTATATAAACACAATAGATAGTATTCACCTTTACAAAGAAACTAATTCTCTCATTTCAGCAACATGATGAATCTTGAGAACATTTTGCTAAGAGAAATAAGTCAAGTAGAGAAAGGCATTGTGTGATCTCATTTGTATGTGGACTCTAAAAAAGTTGAACTCATAGAAACAGAGAATAAAATGGTGGTTGCCAGGTACTGGGGAAGTGAGGAAATGGAGTGATGTTAGTCAAATGGTACACATTTTCATAAAATTTCTATAAAATCAATAACCTCTGGGGTCTAATGTACAGCATGGTGTCTATGGTTAGCAATATTGTATTATATACTTGGCATTTGCTAAGTGAGTTGGTTTTCAATTCTCCCACCACACGCACACACAAAGATAACTATGTGAGCTAATGGATAGGTTAGTTAGTTGGTTTGTAGTAATTCTTTCACAATGGATACATACATCAAAACATCATATTGTGTAAAGTAAAATCGTCCATTTTATTTGTCAATTATACTTTTTAAAGGTTGGAGGAAAAGATGACTGTAAACAGAAACCCATTAAGTTGTACACCTTAAATATACATAATTTATTTTATTTTAGAGGTGTGGGGTACAGGTCAGGATTGAATACATAAGTGCTCTAGGTACAGGTGAAGTTGTGGGCCTCCCATTGGATTTCACTTTGCCTGGAGCAGGATCAGGTACCCTTATTGAAGTTATGTGCCCTCTGTCCCTCCCCTCGTGGTGTCCCGCTACTGCCAATTCTTTTTTCAGTGGCATTATGATAGGTGTTCAGGGTCCACTTATGAATGAGAACATGTGTTACTCAGTCCTTTGTTTCTGTGATAAATCACTGGTATGATAGACTCCAAACCCATCCAAGTTGCTATGAAGTCCATAATTTTGTCCTTCTTTATGGTTGTGTAATATTCCATTGTGTACATATACCACTTGAAAAAAATCCAATCCAGTTTCAATGGGCAGCATGATTGGTTCCAAGTTTTTGCTATTGTGAATAGTGCTGAAATACATATACATGCACAGGTATCTTTTTTGTAGAATTATTTGGTATATTCCCAGAAGACAGATTGCTGGATCATATGGAAGGTCAATTTCTAGTTCTTTTGGAAATCATCATGCTGTTTTCCATAGAGGTTGAACTAGTTTGCAGTCCTACCAACAGTGTAGAAGTGTTTTCTTTTCTTCACATCCTCGCCGGCATCTGCTGGTGTTTGTTTTATTAATGATGGGCATTCTTACTGGACTTAGGTGGTATCTCAACATGGTTTTGATTTGCATTTCTCTGATGATTAGTGAGGTTGAGCATTTTTTCATGTGTCTTTTGGATGCTCAATATCTTCTTTTGAGAAGTGTCTACTCATGTGTTTTGCCCATTTTTTAATGGGGCTATTTTTTTTCCCTTTTAGCATGTTTGGGTTCCTTGTAGATCCTAGATGTTAGGACTTTGTCAGATATAGTTAGCGAATATTTTTTCCCATTCTGTGGGCTGTCTCCTTGCTTTCTTGATGGCTTCTTTTGCTTTGCAGAAGCTTTTTAGTTTGATGAGGTCCTACTTGTCTGTCTTACCTCTTAAAGCATGGGTTTTTGTGGTTCTGATCAGGAATTGGTGGCGTATTCCAATTTCCGTAAGTGTGTCTCCTGCATTTCAAAGATTCTTATAGTTTGAGGTTTTATGTTTAGGTCTTTGATCCATTTGGAGTTGATTTTTGTGTATGATGCTAGTTTGGGGTCCTGCTTCATTTTTCTTCATGTGGTCAGCCAGTTTTCCCAGCACCATTTATTGAATAAGTTCTCTCCCCAGTGGCTATTGGTGGAGGCTTTGTCAAAGATGAGTTTGTTGAGAATTTAGCGTTTTGCTTCTGAATCGCAATTCTGTTCCATTGGTCTATATTTCTGTTCTTTTACTAATACCAGGGTATTTTGATTATTGTAGCCTTGTAAAAAAGTTTAAAGTTTGGTAGTGTGATACCGCCCACTTTATTTCTTTTGCTGAGGATTGTTTTGGTTCTCCGTCATTTCTATTTCCATATGAATTTCTGTATTGTTGTTTCCAGGTCTGAGAAGAATGATGCTGGTATTAGTCTG
Source organism: Carlito syrichta (assembly GCF_000164805.1). Taxonomy (NCBI): domain Eukaryota; kingdom Metazoa; phylum Chordata; class Mammalia; order Primates; family Tarsiidae; genus Carlito; species Carlito syrichta. The sequence goes on along the minus strand of NW_007247195.1, from coordinate 34,009 downwards.
TAGATTGCCTTGGGTAGGATGGACATCTTAACAATGTTGATTCTTCCAATCCATAAGCTTGGAATATTTTTTCATTAATTTGTATCTTTGGTTTCTTTGAGTATTGTTTCATAGTTTTCTTTGTCAAGGTCTTTCACTTCTCTGGTTCACTTCTCTGGCCAAGGTTTCTTTTTTTTCTTTGTAGTTATTATGAATGGGATTGTATTTTTTATTTGGTTCTCCGCCTGCTTGTTGTTGCAGTATAAAGCATACACAACTTTTATTTGTCAATTTTTCTTAATGAAACTGGAAGGACAAAAGAAGGATCAGCCTCCTCTCTCTTCTGCATTATCAGTTTCCCACTCTACTGGCTCATTCACTTCTGCACACAAACATGCTGTACTATCTCCCATTGGAACAATCAAAATGAAACTAAATAAATGGAAAACAATATCTTACCATAAAAATTCACCATTTTATCCCATGTCTCCCTCCAACTATGAGCTGTTGACACTCCCTATAGAAAAATCCCATGGTCCAGACCCAGAGAAGGAGTCTCAAGAACACGGTATGCCTCGGGCCTTGTGCAGCTTTTCCCCAGGGATCTGGTGTCCCCTCTGCTCTCCAGAGGAGTCCCCAGCAGATCATCCGTGTCCCCAGGCAGATCATGGGGCCTCAGGATCCTCTCCTGGGACTGCAGGGTCAACACCTCGGCGTTTGAGAGGAGGTGACTCCTGTGGGGCCCAGGAGGCTCTTTGTGGCTCTTGCACTGTCCTACAAATCCCCAGGCAGGGAGAGAAACACACTTCCTGGTGGGGCACTGAGGAGAGACAACGGTACTGGGGGTCTTATCAAGCCCAGGACATTCATTGCTGATTCCTCTGGCGAGGAGGGAGCCAGGGAATGGTAAAAATCCAGATAAGAACCTCCAACAACACTATGAAAAGGCAACACGTGACTTCATAACTCGCGATGTTGGGGGACAAGAAAGCTGAGGAAGTGGTGGCCGACAAGAAGAGGACTGGAGAAAAAAGAAAAGAAAAAAAAAAGATGAGTGGGAGGCAAGACAGGCTGGAGCCAATTGCCAGGTGCGTTTTAATGTATCTCAACTTGGGGAGGAGTCTGGGCAGCAGGTGCGACCTGGGGCGCCCAATGAGACCCGCCCCCGCGAGTCACCGGCTCCTCCCCGCCGCCTTTGTGTCCTCCGCACTGGGCCTCTTCTGCCAATTATCCCCCATCTTCCTGCCCCTCTGACTATGACTTGGACTCAGACTTTCTTACCCTGGGGATTACCAGAAGTGACTGACATGAGGGCGGAGTTCCGCATTTCTTGAGGGGTGTCCGTTGTGATCCCTGCAGATTAATGTGGAGATTTATCTTTCCTCAGTGGAGCCTGGTTGCAAGAGCTTTCCAGAACTAGCCTCTTGGATTTGAGGCAACAAAATTTGGCTTATTTAGTTTTGAAAGAGTATGTATGTATGTTTGTGTATGTGTATGTTTGGGTGTATGTATGTGCATGATTGTGTATGTTTGTGTTTACATGTTTGTGTGTGTATGTTGTGTGTGTGCGTTTTGTGCGCCTTCATCAATAAACCAAAAACCAGAACCTGGAGAGGGTGCGGAGAAAGGGGCATGCTTCTACACTGTTGATGTGAGTGCAGGCTAGTTCACCCTATATGGAAAGCCGTGTGGCGAATCCTAAATGAACTAAAAATTGACTTTCCTTACCACCCAGCAGTTCCTCTTCTGGGAATATATCTGGAGGAACATAAATTGTTGTACAAAAAAAGACACTTGCACACTCATGCTTATATTGCACTCTTCACAATAGCAAAAACATGGAACCAACCCCACTGCCCATCAAAAGTGAACTGGATAAAGAAAATGTGGTACACATATGTGATGGAGTATTATGCAGCCATAAGGAACAAAACCATGCAATTTGCAGCAAATCGGATGGAGTCGAAGATCATCATACTTAGTATTCTATCATAGAAACAAAGAACTGAACACCGAATGTTCTCACTCATAAGTGGGACCTGAACATTAATCACATTAGCACAAAGGACAGATCGGCAGTTGATGGACACTGTCAGGAGAGTGAGGGAGGGGGCACATGGCATCACAAAGTGTACCTGATCCTCAACCAGAGGAAGTGAGGGCCAGTTGGAGGTCCCAACTTCACCTGTAGCAGCCTGCTTATGTACCTAATCCTGACCTGTACCCCACATATTTATGATAAAAAAGAAGGCACGAAAAATCAACTATTTTTTTTAAAGAAAAGAAATACAAGGGATATGACCTAGACCTAAGAAGTGGGAAACAGTATTGGATACATAACCAGTTCTGTGAACACTATTTCACAGGTAAAATAAATAGGTTGTCACATCCAAATAAATGTATTTGGTGAAGAATGCTTAAATAGCTAAAAAGGTTTTCAGCTTTATCCAGTATGAGTTTAGGGAGCAACCATACATGTCATGTAATTTATGAAAGTTCCATCTTTGGAATTGTTTTAATTTTGCTTGTTTCAAGTAGTTTATTGTATTTCCTTATTGCTACAATTCTGTTTCCTTTCTACAATTTTCTTTATTTTTATAGGGTCAATCCTTGTATCATCTCAATTAGTATGTCATCTTTAATAATTAAATCATATTTGCCTTGTATTTCTAAAGAAAATGATATCTTTGTTAGAGTGTTATTTACTGAAACCATATTTATGGTGAAATGCATAGTTTACCAATTTTAACTACTTTCTTTACAGATGGCCTTGAAAACTTAGTATCAACCACCCCAGCTTGTATTATTGATTTGGTAGCAGGCTGTTTCAACTTCTAATTTATCAAAATAACAAATTTGCATTTGGTGGAAGCATTACTCTTGGGAATTTCACCACGCCCGAAGCTTAGGTGATAGAAAGCAGAAAATTTTAAGATTATAGGAGCAAATGTATAATAATGCTTATAAATATAATATATTATCAACTTTTTAACCTGAAAATAAGTCCTCTAACTTTATTCATCGTTTAAAAAGTTCTTAGACTATTCTAGATCTCTTTTGTTTTCAAATACAATTTTTAAATTAGTTCATTAATTTGTAAAAAAAAAAAAGCCTCATAGAAATTTTTTTGGTTATTTAGTTGAATCTCTGGAAGAATGTGTGAAGGACTTTATTTAACAGGTTAGTCTTGCTATCCATGAAAAAGGGATCTGTTTATTTAAATCTTCTTTACTTTCTCTCCACACTTCTTGCTTTTTGGTGTCTTGGTTTTCAGATGTATTAGATATCATTTGTACAATTTATTCCTAAATATGTTCTGGTTTTCTCACCGCTGTACTTGAAAAGATTTTAAAATTTTGTCTCTAATTGTTTGTAGCATATATATATATATATAGTATTTCCTGATACTGGTGATATATATATATACACACATATATATATATGATATGAAAACTATATATGAATACTTTTTGGGTACGTTTTTGGCTTTGTTTCTGTTTTGCTTTGGTTTTGGATTTATGTTACTCTTGTAGCCTAAGTTTGTTTGGGTAAAATTTTGTTGAAGTTTTTTTTTTTTATTTTTTTAATTTACAGTCTTCAGTGATACTAGTCAGTAATTTTCTTTCTTTATTTTTAATTCTTTCCTTTCTTCCTTCCATTTTGTTAAGTTTTAATTTTCAATAAATTTGTCCATTTCAATGAAGCTGGCAAAAATATTCATAGTGTCATCTTATTATTCTTTTAATGTCTGTGGGATCTGTGGTGATAATTTGTTTTTCATTCCTGATACTGGTGATTTTTTTTCTCTCTTCATTTGTTCATTAGTCTTACTAGAAGTTTGCCAACTTAATAAAGAAACAAATTTGCCTCAGTTAGTTGCTAGGGCCACGTGCTTTCTCTATTTATTTGATTTCTTCTTTTATCTTTATGATTTCCTCCCTTTTACTTACCTTGGGTTTATTTTGTTCTCCTTTTTGTAGTTTCTTAAGGTGGAACTGAATTTAGATCTTTCTTCCTTTCTAATTGAAGCACTTAAAATATCAAGTTTCCCCCAGAATTTAAGTTGCATTCCACAAATTTAGATATGTTATTTTTGTTATTTAATTCAAAATATTTTCTTATTTCTCTGTTGATTTTGTCTTGACCTTTGATTTATATTGAAATATATTTTTACATTCTGCATAATTGGGGTTTCTAAAATATCTTACTGGTTTTAACTTGTAGTTTGATATTATCATAGTCAGAAAATACACCCTGATGACTTTTATCCTGTTAAATTAATTGGGACTTGTTTTTCTAGCACAGGATATTGCTCTGGAATTGCACATTGTTTCTACCTCATGTGTCTACAGCTTGGTCATGTTTGGGTCCTAACTACTTCTTTGGAAAATAGAGCTCGAGAGACTTCTCAGCCTCCCTGGGAGAGCCCAGCATGAGGTAGGTCATCTCTGAGCCCTGAGAAGCCAGGGATGAGAGAATTGTATAAAGAAAAATGACTTCTTCCCTCAGACTGGTTCTATCAAGGAGAAGGTGTCCATAAGCCAGATTCAGTGAAGGAGTCTCCAGACCACCATGGGCCTCATACTCTTGTGCAACTCCTCCCAGTGATCTGGTGTCCCCTCTGCTCTCCAGAGAAAAAGTCCCCAGCAGACATTCTGTGCCCCGTGGCAAATCATAGGGTTCCAGGACAACTCTCTCCTGGAACTGAAATGCCCATAGACACCTCGGAATTTGGGAAGAGGTGATTCCTTTGGGGTCGAGGAGGTTCTCTGTGGCTCCTCCACTCATGCCTCCACTACATTGACTAGGAATCCCTAGGCTTTTCCCTGAGGTGACACCATCCTGCTTCCTTGTTTCCCCTTCCTTCCACTTTTTCTCAGAGCCTTTACCTCCTGACTCCATTCTCCACTGCAGTATTCCCATTCACCCTTTCTCTCTCTTCTCATTAGATCAGTCCCATAGTTCAGAAAAGAACAGACATGCTGGATGAGGCCAGGCATTTTAAAAAATGTTTTCAGTGCACCCTTGGGGAATTTAAGAACAATAATGTTTTCTCTGGTTTCAAAGGGCTTGCCCCACAGCTTATCCTTGCCTATGTGAAAAAAGTTATCTGACCAATCCATTGCCTAGGGAAGGAATCTGAGGTCAAGAACTGAGAATGCTTGCCTAAAATTATGCCCTTCAGCTAAACTTCCCAGACCAGGGTATTGTAAGGGTCCTATGAGTCAGAGATGACCCCAGCTCCTGATGTGTTTCTGCTGCCTGACAGGGAAACTGGATGGAAATGATTCAGACACTTTGCACATCAAATGAGCCATCTGTTCCCTTTGTGCACATCCTCTTGTAGCCCCAGTTTCCCTGCTGGTGTACCAAAGCTCCCAAGTGCATCCCTGTAAGATAAGAAGAAATTAGACACTGCAAGGGTTGGAAAATTTTCTGTCTATGAACCTGTTGCTTAAAGGTTGAAGATTGAGCACCTGAGAGGAAGGATTACACCAAAATAGACCAAGTCTTGGAATCTGCAGAATCAGGGCAGCAGCCCATGAGAAGGTGAAGGGACTAGCCAGAAAAGTGACTAGGGTAGGAGTAGAGGTAACAAGGCAGCAGGCCCAGAAAGGGGACAGTGTTGCCTGGATGGATGGGAAGGCAGATGGGAGCCTGCACCAAGAGAATGACCCTGACAACAACCATCATGACTTTGAAGGTATCAAGAAGGGAATTACTCAACTTGGGGTATGCATTCATTAAAGTAAAAGATCACAGACAGTAAGAAAGTAAACATACCAGGCAAAAGTTAGTCCCTGGAAAACATCAAGATGTAGGTAAATAAAAATTAAGGGTGCTTAACATGTGACTTAGTTTGAGTAATCATCTCATCAGTCAGTAATTTTAATGCTGGCTCTCAATCCACTCAAAAGCACCCGACACCCACACTTGGAGGATGAAAATGTATGTGTTAGGGAAGGGTATTATGAACCAAAGAGTTGGTTCTGAATGTCAATTCGTAATGTCTAAAATGGAAACATCTGAAATAGAATGAAAGTATGCTAGCAAAAGACAAGAAGATGAAGAACAAAACATAATCTAAAAGACTTGGAAGTGGTTGTTTGCCAAAAAGTTGATCAGTGAGAAGAGCAGAGAGGGGGTGGAAGGGAGACTATGTTTTGCAACAGGCAAATAAGGGGGAAGTAGGTAGCACCATGATACAACTTCACTCTGAGAATAAGTCTCAGCAGTGGTTTAGGATACCAGGGATTGTCCTTGGCACTGAGTCTGCTGAAATGTGAAGGAGACAAGAGCAGTCTTCTGGACCTTTGACCCGAACAGCCTGGTTTTCCTAGTCTCTGTCTTGGCCCGTTTCCAGAGGCTAATGTGACAAACTACCTCTAAATTCCTTCCATTGAGTGGAATTCCTCGCCCATATCCTCTACCCCTCACTACCACCATTTTTTGAAGTGTTATTCTGTACACGCTTGTGGATTTCTTTTTGGTAGTGGAGAATGATCAGATATAAGGGCACTCACCCAGCACAGCCAAAGGGAGACAGCTCCACGGAATCCAGTGAAGACTAAAACCGACCAGGACCCCAGACTGGAAGTATAGTGAGATTCTCACCCCAGAGGAAAAAATCTCCTAAGGGTAGGAAGAAAAACCCCAAATTGGAAAGTTTTCTATGTAAAATAAGTTCCTTATTTTACACAGAGTGCAGGCATGATGGGAAAGCATAGAGGAAAGGGAGGATATTGTAGGAAATGGTGCTGGGGGAGAGGTGGTCATGCGGGAGGGGTAGTTAGGATTTTTAGGCACTGGTTGTGGAAGGGAGGCAAGTACAACCTTTGATCAAGATGGACACTTGAAGGTCAGTAAAATTACTTAGTGAAGACTGCATGCATTTTAAGGACCTTGATGTATGCTGTATTTTACAACTGACAGTTAAGGAGCAAGATGGGAAACTTCATAAAAAAAAATAAGCTGAGTGAGGTAGAATCAACTATCAGCCCCAGGTTCCACATTCTCAGAACCTTTTACCCAGGTGCTGGCTCTCTGACTTCCTGGAATCTCCATCCTCCAGCACCCAGTTTCCTTTCCTGTAGTGAGACTCGTGTGTCAAGAAGAAGAGATGGGCAGATGGACCCACACTGAAGCCCTGTGCTTACAGATGAGAGAGCCCAGCTGAGCCTGGCAGAGCCGCATTATATGGATAAAAAAATATCCATCTCAGCACCAGCTCAGGGTTTCCATCCCACATTCAGATCCTGAAATACTGAGGGTTCAGGTCAACCTAGTTTTGACCATGTATTCCTTCCCCTCACTGCTGGACCCTGGCTTTTCCCTCCCAACTCCAGACCCCAGGGCCATGTGCCAGGCTCAGGTGCGTCATGGACACTGTTCCTTCTCACTGGGCAAAACCTCAGGCACTGCTGCTCTGGAAGATCTGGTCCAGTCTCCCCTGGAGGCCAAGTTGTCCCTTGCTGATGTGCTGGGACTGAGGGTGCTTCACCTCGGAAAGGCCTGGTCATAAGCACAGAATCTTCCAACCACAGACTCCTCCAGAACAACATGGGACTGTCTCTAGATTAGTAAGACCCATGCCAAGTTGCAGCCATCTGCATAGGAACTGAGGCCAAATTGTGTAAAGCCGCCTATGTGGTGTCTGCAGCACTGATCATGAGGAGCCCACAAGTCTTTAGGGGACATAGGATCTGAGGGGCTCCCATTAATATTTGTCCTAGGCTCAGGACACCATGGCTTGTCCCTCTTTCCTGGTCAGAGCTAGGCTTTCAGAATGAGCAATGATTCCCTAGAGATTTTCAGTTCTGACTGAAAGTCACAATGGGCACTCAAGGAAGCCTTGAAACTCAGGAGACCAGGTTGAGGAGGAAGGCTAAGATTCTACAGCATGGTCTCCAACCTGAGAAGCTGTTTGCTCCTCTGCCCTGTTGGAAGGTCTGATATGGGAAAGGGGTGTGACCAGGGAGGGCCTGACCACACTGGTGGCTTCAGGATGGCGACCTGAGATCATGGCTGAGGGTCACAGCAGTGTCTGGGAAAGGAGTGGCCAACCCACTCCAAGCTGAGAGCAGGATCGCCGTTCCCAGCTGAAACCAGGCTCCTGAAATTCAGGCTCACTCAGCAGGTGCTCAGCTTCCATCCTTCCTCATTCACTTCTTGGCCTCACTTAAGTAGGACCTGCACCCTGCTGAGAGGGTATTCTGTCCTTTAGATGGTGATCTAAAAATGTGTGTGATTCGCCAAACTGTTCTCCACAGAGGTTGTATTAGTTTTCACTCCCACCAACATTGCAGAAGTGTTCCCTTTTCACCACATCCTCTCTAGCATCTGTTGTTTTTTTAGCTTATTGATGATGGACATCCTGACTGGAGTTAGGTGGTATCTTAGTGTGGTTTTAATTTGCATTTCTTTGATGTCTAGTGAGGCTGAGCATTTTTTCATGTATCTGTTGGCTGCTTGTGTGCCTTCTTTTGAGAAGTGTCTATTCATATTTTTTGCCCACTTTGTTATGAGTTTTTTTGTTTTTTTTTTTACCATGTTTGTGTTCCTTATAGATCCTAGGTGTTAGGCCTGTGTCAGACATGAAGTTAGCAAATATTTTTTCCCAGTCTGTGGGCTGTCTCTTTGCTCTCTTGATGGTTTCTTTGGCTTGCGGAAGCTTGTCAATTTGATGAGGTCCCACTTGTCTATCTTATCTCTTGTGTCATGGGCACTTGGGTTTTGATCAGGAATTGATTTCTATTTCCAATTTCCATAAGGGTGTCTCCTGCATTTTCTAAGAATATTATAGTTTGAGGTTGTACATTTAGGTCTTTGATCCATTTCGAGTTAATTTTTGTGTATGCTGATATGTAGCGGTTTTGTTTTAATCTTCTGCATGTGGTCAGTCAGTTTTTCCAGCTCCATTTACTGAATTAATTCTCCTCTCCCCAGTGGTTGTTGGTGGAGGCTATGAGTTGGTTGAGAAATTGAGGTTTTGCTTCTGGGATCTCTCTCCTGTTCTATTGGTCTATATGCCTGTTCTTATATCAATACCAGGCTGTTTTGATTATTGCAGCTTTATAATATAGTTTAAAGTCTGGGAGTGTGATACCCCTCACTTTTTTTTTTTTTGGCTGAGGATTGTTTTGACTATTTGTGGTCATTTGTGTTTCCACATGAATTCCTGTATTATCATTTCCAGGTCTGAGAAGAATACTGCTGGTATTGTGTTAAATCTGTAGGTTGCCTTGGGTGGAATGGATCTCTTAACAATGTTCATTCTTCCAATCCATGAATATGGACTATTTTTCCATTTGTTTGTGTCATCTTTGATTTCTTTGAGTAGCATTTTGTAGTTTTCATTGTAAATGTAAAAGTTCTGAAAATCAACCTTCCATACAACCCCACGATCCCCCTATGGGGATTATACCCAGAGGAACTCAAATCACTCTATGAAAAAGACACCTGCACACATATGTTTATTGCACCATTGTTCACAATAACAAAAACATGGAACCAATCATGCTGCCCATCGAAAGAGGACTGGATACAAAAAAAAAATATGGTATATATACATGATAGAATATTATGCAGCCATAAATAAGGACAAAATTCTGAAGTTCACAGCAACATGAATGGGCTTAGAATATATAATACTTAGTGATCTATCACACGAACAAAGATTGAGTACCACATGTTCTCACTTATAAGCAGACCTTAAACAATTATTGTAATACTATAAGAAAAGTGTTGGCAGTAGTGGGAAAAATCCAGGGGAGGGCACGGCGGGTTTGGCAGCAGTGGAAATCTGCTGGTGGAGGGAGAGCACACCTCATCCACAAGGATACATGTATAATGAACATTTGTTTTCCCTAACCCTGAATTGTAACCCACATCTTAAAAAAAAGTGTGTGGGGGAGGGGAACAATAAGAATAGACTCGAGCAGTGGAGAAACTTGGGACTGCAGGGTTGAGGTCCAGAAGAGGACCTGAAACTTTCCTTCACAGCAGGCAATTAGGCAGTGAGCATTTCGACACTGTAGGCATGGTTCTTGTAATTCCCTATATGGCTGACCAATGTCTGCAGCTCTATCCTCAGTGAGTTCTGGCTGCTCCTGGGGAGAACTAAGTCCAACAGACTTTCTTTTTTTTTTTTGAGTCAGGGTCTTACTCTAACACCCAGGTTGGAGTACAGTGGCACAATCATAACTCACCACAGCCTCAAACTCCTGGTTTCAAATGATCCACCTGCCTCAGCCTTTTTAGTAGCTGGTACAACAGGTGTGCACCAAATGCCTGGCTAATTTTCCTAATATTTGTAGAGATGATGTCTGTTTTGTTGCCCACGCTTGTCTTGAATTCCTGGGCTCAAGCAATCCTCCTGGCTCAGCTTCCCAAAGTGCTGGGATTATGGCATGAGCCACCACACCTAGCTCCAACAGACTTTTTAAATTTCACAGGTGGCCCAGAGCAGACTGCCTCTGCCTCTGTGACCAGGGAAGGGAGCCTGGGTATGAAGATGTCTGAAAAAGTTATGCAAAGGAAAGGTCAAGTTCACTTTTACTTTTCCCTGTTGAACACAGATTGCCAGTTACCTAGTCTCAGGGGCTATAGTGACAGTACTAAAACTGGTCTCCTGGTTCCTATCTGTCTCTTCCCCATAAAGCCCATCTTCCTTCTTCTTGAAAAAGAGTGAACTCCGCAGATCTCATCTAGCAGGCCTTGAATTTGACCTCTGCGGCCTCATACCTGCCACACGGCCCGGGAAGGAAGAATATCCCCCAGGATGATCATAGTGCAAGAGCCTGGGAGGAGCATAGTGGGGGGCTCGAGTGAGTGTGCAGGAGTGCAGGGTGCTGCTTGGGCCACTGGGGCTAACTCCCACTCAGGCTGTCCTGCAGGTCCTTACCTGATCCCTTGTGGAGCCAAATGGATGCCCCCAGGGGAGGGAGGGAAGTACAAAGACATCATGCCTTCTGGACATTGCTGCAGAACAGGGGAGAGAGATGAAGGGTGAGGAGTAGTGTCCCTGGCATGGGCACCTAGATCACAGGGGCAAAGGAAATGGGTGTGTGTGGGACTCAAGACTTGGCAGTCAAGAGTGAAGCAAAAGAAGCAGCTTCCAAAACTACAGGAGAAGGCAGAAGATGGAAAGCAAGGGAGTTGGTATAAAAAAGTTGGGGAAGGGAATTCAAGCCAGAGGTGGGCTTTAAATGTCTTCCCAGGCCGTGGCACCTCCTTGGCCAGTGCCCAGCTCAGGCTCTCCTTGAACACTGCTGGCTCCATCAAAGGGAAACTTCCCACCCTGTTGCTTTCAATAATTGGCAGTAGTGGGAAACTGGCAGGGGAGGGTGCGGGTGGGATGGGCAGTAATGGGAAACCACCAGGGGATGGGGTCACACCTCATCAACAAGGGTACCTGCAAAATGAACATTTGTATACCTAACTCTGAATTGTACCCCACATATTTAAAATTAACAATTAAAAAAAAGAAAAGAATCTGGGAGAAACCCGGGGAAGATGGCAGCCAAGTCAGTCAGACTATGCGAGTCGCAGTGTGAGTGAGTGTATGGAAAATTTCGTGTATGTCCCAGTGATTGAGTGGGCATGCTTGGCTGACTGAGTGAGGGCTTGGGAGCAAGTGGCTAGGGCTCTCCTGGTGAAGGGCTTGTGCCACAGCTGCTCAGCTTGGACACTAGTGATTCCCAGGAGGCAGAAGCCAAGTGCCATTTTTTAAAAAATCAAAAAAAAACCTTCCTGTGAAGAACATGCTGGGAGAGACTGACTAAGTAGGGGTTCATGAGCAAGTGGCCAGGGCATTGCTTGTGAAAAAGCTGGTGCTGCAGCTGCTCTGCTTGGTCCCTAGAGCTTCCTGGGTCACAGAAGCTGAGTGTCATTTTTTTTTAAACTGACAAAAGTCTTCCGGGGAAGAAGTGGTAGGCAGAGACTACTGGCTCCAGGCTCTTCACCACTGCAGCAGTGTTCTACTTTTTGCTTTGGTTTCTGCTTTCATTGTTCTTTGTGTGTTTTTAAAAAATTTGTGTCCATCTTACTTCATTCTCCTTTTCTCTGTTCTCCTCATTGCTGTAATTGTATCTTAGACTCAGGGGGTACACACACATATTCACTGCATTATCATACAGAGTGGTGGTAGGGAGTGGGTCTCAGGGAACCCATACCACAATCAGTGAACATTGTGATTTGCAAGTATTTTCTGAATCCTAGCTCCTCATCCTCTACCTTATTCAACTCTCAAAACTATAAGAGAAACCAAGGTTTCCCACCCACAGTCCTGTTTCAAAACAGAACAAATCCAGAGCCCAAATCAGGGAATAGAGGGCTGGGCAAACATCAGAAGTGAAAGCCTTTCCTACTGCCACTGAATAATGGCATGAAAGAGAAAAGAAAGAGATCTGTCACAAATGAGGAAAAATCAATGGAAGATCACAGGTAATTTCAAGTGTAAAAAAGAGAAAACTCCAGAAAAATTAAAAAACTTCAGAGCCCAAACAATAGAAATCACCAACAACTGGCCCCAGAATATGAAAGTGATTAGAGATTGGATGGAAAGAGTTAATAAGACTCAAGAAAAACAAGATGCAGCACTGAAAGAATGTGTAACAGAGATTTTGGCTATAAAAAATTTCATCCAGGAAATAAATAACAAGATGACAAGCATGGAAAGCAGAATTAATCAAGAAGAAGAAAGAATCTCAGAACTTGAAGACCAGAACATGGAATTAATCCAATCTGTACAAAACACAGAAAGAAAACTCAGAAAGAAATAACCAAACCTACAAGAGATCTGCAGTTAAATCTAGAGGCAGAACCTATGCCTGATTGGTTTCCCAGAAAAGAAAGGGAAATGGAAAATACCTGGGAGCAAGTATTCCAAAAACTTACCAAAGAAAACTTTCCCCATTTTTCCAGATATGTGTCAATCCAAACACAAGAGACACAGAGAACCCCTACAAGATTTCAAATGAGAAAACCAACCCTTAGACACACAGCAATTTGCCTATGCAAAGTAGGCACAAAAGAAAAACCCTAAAGGCATCAAGAGAGAAAGAACAGACTACCTACTGGGGAAAACCAATCAGAATAGCAGTTGACTTAGTAGAAACACTACAAGCAAGAAGGGACGGGAGTCCAATATTCAAAGTCCTCAAAGATAGACAATTTCAACCAAGAATTTCCTACCCAGCCAAGCTCAGCTTCATCTGTGCTGGAGAATTAAAATGCTTCTGAGAAATCCAATGCATAAGAGATTATGCAGCTTCCAGACCAGCTTACAGGAGATGCTTAAAAAGGTATTAAGCAAGAAGAATGAAAGAAAACAATAGTAACCTCATACTTCCCAAGAGAACAACAGAGTACATGAATGAACAGACAATACATCACAACAGCAAACGAAAAAACACATATACATCAACCCAAAATCTAGAAGAAAACAATCAAACAAACAAACAAAAAACCTTATAAGAACTTCATGGCAGGAATAAATAATCAGCATGTATATGAGTGGACTAAATGCACCATGAAAAGAAACAGAATGGCAAACTGGGTAAGAAATCATGACCCAATTATTTGCTGCATCCAGGAAATTCATCTCACCACAAGGGATGCACACAGACTCAAAGTTAGAAGATGGAAAACAAGTTTCCAGGCAAATGGATCACAAAAGAAGGCAGAAGTTGCAGTCTTAATATCAGACAAAACAACTTTTAAGCTATCAAAAATTTGAAAAAGATGCAAAAGGACACTACATAATAATAAAAGTTTCAATCCATCAACAAGAAATATCCATCAAAACATATATGCACCCAAAAGAGGAGTACAAGCATTTATAAAACATCTACTAAGTAAACTAAAACAAGATATTAACTGTAACACTATTATAGTAGGGAACTTGAATACCCCACTAACAGCCCTAGATGGATCATCAAGGCAAAAAATCAACAAGGAGATCTAGAACCAAAACTTGACACATGACCAAATGGACTTGATAGATACCTACAGAATATTCCACCCAACAACCACAGAATATACATTCTACTAACCACCACACGAAGCATACTCAAAGATCAATCACATTCTCAGCCATAAATCAAGCATAAACAAATTCCATAAGGCTGAAATATTGCCATGCACTGTCTCAGACAACAGTGGAATAAAAATAAGTATCAACACCAACAAAATTTCTCCAAAGCCCACAAAGACATGATCACTAAATAGGATGATGCTGAACAACTACTGGGTCAACACCAAAATCAAACCAGAAATTAAAAGATCCATGGAAACAGATGAAAATGAAAGAAACCCCTTACCAAAACCCCTAGGATGCCATGAAAATAGTTCTAAGTGGGGAATTTATATCTCTACAAACACACATCAAGAAAATGGAAAGATCACAAGTGAACAGCCTAACAAATCACCTAAGGGAGTTGGAAAGAGAAGACTACCAAAACCCCAACTTTAGCAGAAGAATCCAGATCATCAAAGTAAGATCCCAAACATGGGACATAGAAGACAAAAATATCATGGAAATATCAACAAAACAAAAAGCTTCTTCTTTGAAAGAATTAACAAGATCATTGAACTCCTAGCCAGAATGAACAAGAAAAAGAGAAAAAGCCCAAATAAACACAATCAGAAATACAAAAGATCAAATCACAACTGACCCTGAGAAATACAGAAGATTATCAGAGATTACTATGTGTACCTGTATGGAAACAAACTTGATAACCTAAATGAAATGGAGGACTTTCTGACATCACACAACCTTCCAAGGTTGAAACAAGAAGACATTGAGACACTAAATAGACCAATAACAACCCAGGTAATTGACTCTGTCATACAAAGACTGCCTACAAAAAAAATCCCTGAACTGGATGGCTTTCCAGCAGAATTCTACAGAATCCACAAGGAGGAGCTGATAGCAATCCTATTCAATGCATTCCAGGCAATTGAGAAAGATGGAAATCTCCACAAATCATTTTATGAAGCTAACATCACACTGATACCCAAACCAGGTAAATATTCAATAAAAAAAAAGGAAACTACGGACCAATATCCTTATGAGCATAGATGTAAAAATCCTCAACAAGGTTCTGGAAATTGGATAAAGAAAAATCTCAAATATCATCCACAATGACAGAGTAGGCTTAATTCCCAGGATGCAGGGCTGGTTCAACATCTGCAAAACCATAAATGTAATTAAATCCAAGATAATCTGTCACAAATCTGCTTGAACTTATAAAGGACTTTTGAAAAGTCTTGGGGGTACAAAAGACAGTTGCATTCTTATACACCAACAACAAGCAGGTGGAGAACCAAATAGAAAGCACAGTCCCATTCACAATAGCCACAGAAAAAGAAGTTCCTAACCAGAGAAGTGAAATACCGTTACAATGAGAACTACAAAATACTGCTCAAAAAAATCTAAGGAGACACAAACAAATGGAAAAATATTTCATGCTCATGAATAGGAAGAATCAACATTGTTAAGATGTCCATTCCACCAAAGGCAATCTACAGAAACAACACAATGCCCATAAATTACTAACATCATTCTTTTCAGACCTGGAAATGACAATACAGAAATTCATTTGGAAACATAAACGACCACAAGTAGCCAAAACAATCCTTAGCAAAAGAAACAAAGCTGGAGGTATCACATTTCCAGACTTCAAACTTTACTACAAGGCTACAGTAACCAAAACAGCCTGGTATTGGTACAAGAACAGGCATATGGACCAATGGAACAGGATAGAGGTTCTGGAAGCAAAATCTCAATTTTCTCAACCACCTCATCTTTGACAAAGTCTCCAACAACCACTACGGAGAGGAGAACAGATTCAGTAAATGGTGCTGTGAAAACTGGCCAATTGCATGCAAAAGATTGAAACAGGACGGCTACCTATCACAAAAATTAACTCTAAATGCATCAAAACCCAAACATAAAACCTCAAACACTAAGAATCTTAGAAAATGCAAGCCGGACTCGGTGGCTCAGCCTGTAATCCTGTGCCTTTGGGAGGCTGAGGTGAATGGATTGCCTGAGCCTGCGGGTTCAAGGCCCGCC
>NW_007247195.1:10446-17843 GCF_000164805.1 Carlito syrichta | reverse complement strand
ACTGCACTCCAGTCTGGGCGACCAAGTGAGACTCCAACTCAAAAAAAAAAAAAAAAAGAAAAAAGAAAGAAAATGCAGGAGAAACCCTAATGGAAATTGGAACTGGCAACCAATTCCTGATCAAAATTCCAAGTGCCCATGCCATAAGAGTTAAGATAAAGTGGAAACTCACCAAACTGACAAATTTCTGCAAAGCAAAAGAAACCATCAAGGGAGCAAGGACACAGCCCATAAAATGGGAAAAAATATTTGCCAACTGTATATCTGACAAAGACCCAGCATCTAGGATATACAAGGAACTCAAACATGCCAAAAGAAAAAAAAACCAAATAGCCCCATTCAAAAGTGGACAAAAGACATGAATAGAAACTTCTCAAATGAAGATATATGGGCAGCCAACAGACACATGAAAAAGTGCTCAACCTCACTAATAATCAGGAAAATGCAAATCAAAACCCCATTGAGATACCACCTAATCCCAGCAAAAACAGCCATTATTGACAAAACAAACAACAACAGATTTTGGTGAGGATATGGAGAAAAAGATATGATTCTACACTGCTGGAGAGAATGCAAATTAGTGCAACCTCTTCTGAAAACTGTGTGGCGATTTCTGAAAGAACTAGAAATTGACCTCCCTATGTCCCAGCAATCACCCATTGGGAATATACTCAGAGGAACTCATGTCATTCTACCAAAAAGATAACTACACATGTATGTTCACTGCAGTACTATTCAGAGTACCAAAAACATGGAACCAACTGTGCTGCCCATCAAAACTGGACTGGATTTAAAAAATGTGGTACAGATACACAATGGAATATTACACAGTCATAAAGAAGGAAAAACATATGGACTTTGCAGCAACTTGGATGGATTTAGGGCCTATCATACTCAGTTCTTGCTCATAAGCAGACCTTGAACAATTATCATAATACTATAAGAAAGGGACTGGCACTAGTGGGAAACTGCCAGGGCAGGAGGGAATGGGATTGGCAGTTGTGGGAAACTGCCAGCGTCAGCGGGGGACACACCTCATCAACAAGAGTATCTGTATAATGAACATTTGTATACCTAACCCAGTATTATAACCCTCACCTTTAAAACAAAAAATTTAAAAGTTAAAAAAAAAAAGAATCTGACTTGTATCTTCTAGGGAACTCCAGCTGTACCATTTGACAGTTTGGACTCAAGACCCTGCTTGTCCTCTCAGAGTCCAGGCAAAACTCTGGTCAGTCAGGAATGTCCGAACTACAGATTTCCCCACCAGTTAAACACGTTTTCTATTTATGATGAAATAATAAAAAATTTGGAACCTGATGGAAATGACAATTGATGAGGATAAGGGATGATTATGGACAGTAGTTTTTTGTTTTTTTTTAGGTTCTACACTTTTTTGCTTGACTGTTGATTTTTATTGTTTGTTAGTATTGCTGTGGCAAAAACTTATTCAACTGTCTTCCTCTCTCAGAGGGCTATCTTTGGCACCACACCTTGCCTCAGCTATCATTAAGTGAGGTCCACAAAGGTTGTACCTACCAGAGGGTGGTAGGAGGAGGAAAGAAATTAATGTGTTTGGCTCTTATGCTGCTCACCTTACAGATGACTTCAAATATCATGAAACTCAGTTGATTCTACGTTTTCACATAATTGTTGATGTTCTCTGTTGGGGGTACAGAACCAAATAAATGGGGAACTCAGTTGTGCAATCTGAGTTAGGTTTCTGTTTGGTGAACATGGTGTGGGACTGCCAAGCATATTTCCTGCCCGACGTTCCCAACGACACTAGAGCTGGAGTTGTACCACTATAGACAGAGAAAATCACTTAAAAAAACCCCAAAACTGCTTCAAGCAATTATATGCCATAAATGTCCAGATAATTTTTTGAGCGATATATACATATAAATATGCAAACACTTAATTTGTTTCTCTTTCCCACATATTAATAGGAAAAGTAATGATACTGCTTTACTCAGAGTGTCTCGCGAATGCTTTAGAAATAGAATTTCCATTTTTTTTAATCATCAAAGACTTGGGGTTATACAGAAATGCTCCCATGGAAAAGAATGTCTTTGAAAGGGAGTAAGTCTGCTTTAAACTATGCTATTTTTATCTTTTTAAAATTCTATGTTTGTATACCTAACCCTGAATTGTACCCCACATCTTTAAAATAAAAAAATTAAATAAAATCCTGCATAAAAATGTTGCAGATGTTTTCACATTTTAATGATAGTCTGAATTTTTATATCCAATTTTTCCAAGAGAGAAATGTAATTTTTAAACAAGTATAGTACCATATTATCATGCTGTTCCCAAAACATGGTTGATAACCACAACTATCATTGAATGTCACTTATTCATTTGTTCATTCATTGATTTGAACTTTTCAGCATCCCTCCTGCCCCACACACAGTGCTAGACACTGGACAGAGGGCTGAGTGGGATGTGCATCTGGCCCAAGAGAACTCAGACAGTGGTGGGAGGATCAGCCCTGAACAGTCAATGTCATGCCTGTGCCTGCGGTCCAGTCTGACCGGGGGCCTGTTACAGAGGAGGTGTCAGACTAGCCTATGAAATGCCACCCTCACTGTCTTTGCAGGAAATGCCATTACTCATGGCCCTTAGAGAGGGAAGGAACTTTGTTTGCATATTAGGCTCTAGGGCATGACGGCAAGGGTTGCTCACTGTCCCCTTAGGCTGGGGGCTTCGTGGTTGACCCAGGGCAACCTGCCCAGACCTCTCCACACTTTTTTCTCACCAGTCTCTTAATGATGTCAAGTGAGTTCAGGGTCTTGGTCACAATGAATGGAACAGGAACATGAGGACAAGTTGCAGGTGTTAAGCCTCATGAGCAGATTAGGAAGGAGCAGGACAGTAAGAAGAAAGAGAAGAGCCAGTTGTCTCCACCCAAATACACACATGGAAGCAATTGTCAGGTTCGGCCCCATGGCGAGTGCTTTTGATGCCCTCCTCCTGCCTACCTTATCCTCATGCCCTCTGCCTCTCCAACTCTACCTGCTACTAGAACAGGGCATAAAGAACACCGTACCTGGCTCCACCCGAGATGTCCAGGGGCTTGAGCCAACCACATTCCAGATCCTCCTTGCAATCTCAGTTCACATCTGCATCTTCCTTCCTCCTACTCCATTTCTCCTTCAGGGTTATGATTCTCTTCCCTACATTAGTATGAGTTCCTACAAGTAGCAGTCAGAGGTTATCTACTATCTCCACTTTGGACAACACATCTTAGGGCCAAGAAGCTTTCTCCTCAAGGGGACACAAACCCTTCAACAGCACTGAATCCTAAATATATGAATGGTTCCAAGTGTGAAACTCCTGGGGATTCCAAATGAATTTTTGGTGGAAATTGACTCCTTGTTGTCTGAAAGTTAGTGACAATTCTGCTGTGCTTCAGGATCGGTTGAAGGAGTAATGGGCCTATGTCATGGAATCATAGCATATATTTTAGTATTTGCACACTTGATGACTGACAATTTCATGTTTCATTTTGTAGTTCATGGTAATTACATTTAATGATCATGATTAATTCGATTTGTTTATTTTTACTTTCTATATTTTATTTAAAAAATGCGGGATACAGGTCAGGATGAGGTACATAAGTGGTCTATGTACAGGTGAAGTTTTGGCCTCCCATTGGTCCTCACTTTACCTGGTTTAGGGTCAGGTATCCTTATTGATGTTATCTGCCTTCCCTCCCCTGGCAATGTCCTGTTACTGCCAATCTCTTTCTTGTAGTATTATGATAAATGCTCAGGGTTCACTTATGAGTGAGAACATGTTGTACTCAGTTTTTTGTTTTTGAGATAGATCACTGAGTATGATAGACTGTAAATCCATCCAAGTTGCTGCAAAGTCTGTAATTTGCCCTTCTTTATGGCTATGTAATATTCTATCGTGTATATGTACCACATTTTTTTTGTCAAGTCCACTTTTGATGGACAGCATGGTTGGTTTCATGTTTTTGCTATTGTGAATAGGGCTGCAATAAACATGCGTGCCCAGGTATCTTTTTTGTGAATGATTTGAGTTCCTCTGGGTATATTTCCAGAAGGGAGATAGCTGAGTCATATAGGAGATCAATTTCTAGGTCTTTTAGAAATCACAACACTGCTTTCCCCAGAGATTGTTCTAATTTACATGCCCACCAACAGTGTAGAAGCACTCAGTTTCTCTCCATCCACTTCAGCATCTGTTGTTTTTTGAGTTATTAATGGTGGCCATCCTGACTGGAGTTAGATGGCATCTCATTGTGGTTTTGATTTGCATTTCTTTGATGATTAGTGAGGCTGGCATTTTTTCATGTGTCTGTTGGCTGTGCACATGTCTTCTTTTGAGAAGTATCTATTCATATCTTTTGCCCAGTTTGTAATGGGGCTGTTTTTTGTTTCTGTTTTTTCCTTTTGGCATGTTTGAATTCCTTGTGGATCCTGGATGTTAGGCCTTTGTCAGATATACAGTTGACAGATCTTTTTTCCCACTCTAGGGGCTGTGTCCCTGCTCTCTTGCTAGTTTATTTTTCTTTGCAAAAGATTTCCAGTTTGATGAGGTCCACTTGTTGACCTTATCTCTTATGTCATGGGCATTTGGGTTATGATAAGAATTGGTTGCCTATTCCAATGTCTGTAAGGGTGTCTCCTGCCTTTTTCAAAAAAAATTTTTCTTTTACATTCTTTATTTTAAATTGATATTTTAGAACAGTAAATTATCTTTTATTGACTTTTAATTTTTTTATTTTAAAGATGTGGGGTACAATTCAGGGTTAGGTATACAAATATTCATTATGCAGGTACCCTTGTTGATGAGGTGTGTCCCCCCTTCCCCAGGCAGATTTCACTACTGCCAATCCCACCTCCCACCCCCCATACCCCTCACAGTTTCCCGCTACTGTCAATCCTTTTCATATACTATTACGATAGTAGTTCAAGTTCCGCTTCTGAGGGAGCACGTGATACTCAGTTCTTTGGTTCTGTGAAAGATCACTCAGTATTATAGACTCTAAGTCCATTGCTGAGAAGTTCATGATTTTGTTCTTCTTTATGGTTGCATAATATTCTATTGTGTATATGTACCACATTTTTTATCCAGTGCTCTTTTGATGGACAGCATGGCTTATTCCATGTTCTTGATATTGTGAACAATGCTGTGATAAACATACATGTGCAGGCATCTTTTTCATAGAGTGATTTGAGTTCTTCTGGATATATTCCCAGTAGGGGGAGTGTGGCGTCATATGGAAGGTAAATTTTTAGAATATTTAGAAATCACCACCCTGTTTTCTACAGAGGCTGTACTAGTTTGCACTCTCACCAAAAGTGTAGAAATGTTCCCTTTTCACCACATCCTCTCCAACCTTTTTTTGTTTTTTGGGTTATTGATGATAACCATCCTGACTGGAGTTAGGTGGCATCTCAGTGTAGTTTTAATTTACATTTCCTTGATGAGTAGTGAAATTGAGCATTTTTTTCATGTATTTGTTGTCTGCTTGTACATCTTCTTTTGAGAAGTGTCTAGTCATATCTCTTGCCCACTTTGTA
The DNA here is from genome assembly GCF_000164805.1 of Carlito syrichta. Classification (NCBI taxonomy): domain Eukaryota; kingdom Metazoa; phylum Chordata; class Mammalia; order Primates; family Tarsiidae; genus Carlito; species Carlito syrichta. The sequence goes on along the minus strand of NW_007247195.1, from coordinate 12,288 downwards.
ATATGGCTTTTTTTTTCTTTTCAGCACGTTTGAATTCCTTGTAGAGTCTAGATGTTAGACTTTTGTCAGAAATATAATTAACAAATATTTTTTCCCAGTCTGCAGGCTGTCTCCCTGCTCTCTTGATGGTTTCTTTGACTTTCTTTGGCTTGTCAGTTTGATGAGGTCCCACTTGTCTATCTTATCTCTAATGACATGGGCACTTGAGGTTTTGATCAGGAATTGGTTGCCAGTTCCAATTTCCATAAGGGTGTCTCCTGCATTTTTAAGGTTCTTATAGTTTTAAGTTTTATGTTTAGGTCTCTGATCCATTTACAGTTGATTTTTGTGTATGAGAATAGGTAGGAGTCTTGTTTTAGTCTTCTGCATCAGTCAGTTTTTCCAGCACCAATTACTGAATAGCTTGCATTCAGTACAGGACTTGGTGGTGGAGGTTTTGTCAAAGATGTGTTGGTTGAGAAGTTGAGGTTTTGTTTCTGGAATCTCAATTCTGTTCCAATGGTCTATATTCCTATTCTTGTACCAATACCAGACTGCTTTGATTATTGTAGCTTTATAATAAAGTTTAAAGTCTTGGAGTGTGATACCTCCTGCTTTTTTTTTTTTCTCTGAGGATTGCTTTGGCTATTTGTGGTCATTTGTGTTTCCATATGAATTCCTGTATTGTTGTTTCCAGGTCTGAGAAGAATGCTGCTGGTAATGTGATGGGTATTGCATTGTCTGTAGATTGCCTTAGGTAGAATGGACATCTTAACAATGTTGATTCCTCCAATCCATGAGCATAGAATATTTTTCCACTTGTTTGTATCATCTTTGATTTCTTTGAGCAGTGTTTTGTAGTTTTCATTGTAAAGGTCCTTCACTTTTCTGGTTAGGAAGATGCCAAGGTATTTCATTTTTTTGTGACTATTGTGCATGGGATTGTGGGTTTCTGTTTGTTTATTATTGGTGTATAGAAATGCGATTGTCTTTGTCATATTTATTTTATACCCTGAGATTTTGCCAAAGTCCTTTATCAGTGCAAGGAGATTTTTGACACATTCTCTTGGGTTTTCGAGGTATAGAATCATGTTGTCTGCAAAGAGGGACAACTTGACTTCCTCTTTTCCTGTTTGGACACCCCTGATCTCCTTCTGTTGATTGATTGCTCTAGTTAGAACTTCCAAGACTGTATTGAACAGGAGGGGTGAGAGTAGGCATCCTTGTCTTGTTCCATATTTCAGGGGAAATGGTTCTGATTTCTGTCTGTTTAGCAGTATGCTGACTGTGAATTTCTTGTAGATGGCTCTGACTATTTTGAGGTTTGTTCCATCTATGCCTAGATGTTCAAAGGTTTTTATCAAGAAGGCGTGCTGGATTTGATCAAAGAATTTTCTGCATCTAATGATATAATCATGTGGTTTTTGTTTTTACATCAGTTGATGTATTTAATTATGTTTATGGTCTTGCAAATGTTGAACCAGTCCTGCATCCCAGAGATGAAGCCTACTTGGTTGTGGTGGATGATTTCTGAGATGTGTTGTTGAATCTGGTGCTAGGATCTTGTTGAGAATTTTAGCATCTATGTTCATCAAGGATATTGGTCTGTAGTTCTCTTTCTTTGTTGGATCATTACCTGACTTGGGAATCAATGTGATGTTAGCTTCATGGAAATGATTTGGGGAGAGTTCCATCTTTCTCAATCACCTGAAATACTTTCATAGGATTGGTATCAATTCCTCCTTGTATGTTTTGTAGAATTCTGCTGGAAAGACATCTGGTCCAGTGCTTTTTTTTCTTTGCAGGTAGTTTTCTTATGACATAGTCAATTTCCTGGATTGTTATTGGTCTATTTATGGTCTC
>NW_007247195.1:1417-10192 GCF_000164805.1 Carlito syrichta | reverse complement strand
CTAGGGGACCATCGATCTTGTTTATCTTTTCAAAGAACCAGCTTTTTGTTTCATTGATTTTTTGGTATTATCTTTTTGTCTTCTATGTCCCAGATTCGGGCTTTTATTTTGGTGACTGTATTCTTCTGCTGAAGTTAGGGTTTTGGTAGTCTTGCTTTTCCATCTTCCTTAGGTGATTTGTTAGACTGTTAACTTGTGGCCTTTCCAGTTTCTTCATGTGAGTTTGTAGCAATATGAATTCCCCTCTTACTACTGCTTTCATGGCATCCCAGAGATTTTTGTAAGATGTTTCTTCATTTTCATTTGTTTCCAGGTATCTTTTAGCCTCTGTTTTGATTTCCATGTTTGCCCAGGAGTTGCTTAGCATCATGCTATTTAGTGGTCATGTCTTTATGGGCTTTGGGGGCACTTTGTTGGTGTTGATATTTATTTATTTATTTATTTATTTATTTATTTATTTATTTATTTATTTATTTATTTATTATTTTTTTTCCTGTGGTCTGAGAAGGTGCATGGCAGAATTTCAATCTTATGAAATTTGTTTATGCTCGATTTATGGCTGAGGATGTGGTTGATCTTAGAGTACATTCCATGTGGTGATGAGTAGAATACATATTCTGTGGTCATTGGGTGGAGTGTTTTGTAGGTATTAATTAAGTCCATTTGGCCAAGCGTCACATTGAGGTTCTAGATCTCCTTGTTCATATTTTGTCTTGATGATCTGTCTAGGGTTGTGGGTGGGGTATTAAAGTCCCCAGCTATGATATTGTTAGAGTCAATATCTTTTTTCAGTTTGCCTGGAAGCTACTTCATGAAAGTTGGTGCTCCTATGTTGGGTGCATATATGTTTAGGATGGATATTTCTTGTTGATGGATTGAACATTTTATCATTATAGTGGCCTTCTGTATCTTAAAATTTTTGATAGCTTAAAAGGTATTTTGTCTGAAATTAAGATTGCAACTCCTGCTTTCCTTTGTGTTCCATTTGCCCAAAATTTCATTTCCCATCTTCTTACTTTGAGCCTGTGAGTGTCCTTTCTGGTGAGATGATTCTCTTGGAAACAATGTATTGTTGCCTCATGATATTTTAACAATTTTGCCATTCTATGTCTTTTCAGTGGCACATTTAGTCCATTCACATTCAGGCAAATTATTGAAATGTGAGAGTTTTTCCTGTCATGAAATTCTTATAGAGGTGTTGTTGTTCCTGTTTGTCTGTTGTCTCTCTTGATTTTGGGGTTGATTCATGTGTGTTTTCAATTTTTTTCCTGTACTCTTGTGAAGAACGTTGTTGTTCCTTTTTTCCTTTCTTCTGTGCTGTATAGTTTCTTAAGTGTTTCTTGTAGAGCTGGTCTGGAGGCAGCGTAAGTTCTTAGGGATTGAATTGGAAAGATTTTAATTCTCCCTCACTGAGGAAACTTAGCTTAGCTGGGTAGGCTGTTCTTGGTTGAAATTGTTTATCTTTGAGAACTTTGAAGATTGGGCTCTAAGCTCTCCTAACCTGAAGTGTTTCTGTTTATAAATCTGCTGGTATTCTAATGGGTCTTCCCTGGTAGGTAGTCTGACTCTTTTCTCTTGCTGCCTTTAGAATTTTTTCTTTTATACTTACTTTATTTAGATGAACTATGTGTCTAGGAGTTGGTTTTCTCATTTGTTGTCTTGCAGGGGTTCTCTGAATCTCTTGTATTTTTATGGTTACATTACAGATGAGATGAGGAAAATTTTCTTGAATAATTCCAGGGAACGTTTGGTCCAGGGTGGTCTCTGTCTCTCTTTCTGCCTCAAGAAGTCCAGTTACTCTTTGGTTCAACCTCCTGAAATAATCGCTCATCTCTTGAAAGTTTTGTTCTGTCTTTTAGAGCTTCTTTTCTATGTTTTTGACAGTTTGGGTTAGTTCTATATTTTTGTCTTTCTTCTGCTTGACTAATTCTGCTGTCCATGCTTATCAGTTTGTTATTTATTTCATTCAGAGTATTCTTCAATGCTGTTATCTTAGTTATCAACTCCTTCATTCCTTAATCTTGTCTCTCCTCAATTCTATTTATTCTCTCTTATGGGGGCCAGCCCCCCAAAAGAGATTTAGAGGGTCCCTGGAAGGTGGGGCAGCATCGGCGAATATTCTGGAGAAATAAGGAGAACAGAGACTGGACTCTGTCTAGTGCAGAACCCGATTCTGTAGTAGGGATAGATATTGAAAGAAAGATGGAGGGATAGATATAAAGAGGAAGAGAAAGAAAGAAAGTGGACTACTGTTCAGTGAAACGAGCAGAAGCTGTTTATTGGGACCAGCTATGAGTCTTTTATCCCAAACTTTCACATGTTAAATCACAACACTTTCACGTGGGCACAAAGCCAGGTAGGTGAGGGGTGTCCCCCACCCACCAGGTGTTTCCTTAGGAATGAGGAAGGATGACCCCAATCAAATCACAAGAGTTTTACATGAACACGAAGCCAGGTGGGTTGGGGGCATCCCTGCCCACCAGGCGTTTTCCCCAAGCATGAGGAAGGACAATCCCAAAATTATCTCACTGTTCCTTATGCTTGGTTTATGTTCCTCAAAAGCAATACAACAGTTTTAATATCATAAAATCCTAATAATCAATAACTTCTAAAACTTATGCATACCCAACATCTAATGACTGACTTAAATCCTAATACCTTTCTATTCTGTGCTAACTTTACCTGTACCATAAAAAACTCTTAATTATAGGTCAGACCAGTTCCTAAAGAATGTGGCCCAGTCCAAAGATCACGCTGGGCCATTTCCAGGAACAATTCATTATGATCTCTTAACAAAATGGCTATTCTAAAATCCTATGTATCTATCTTAATTTCTATAAAAGTTTCTAATTCCTAATCCTGATATATAAGGCTGATCATCAGCAATAAAGCTTCTAAAATAAAACCCAAACACAAACTGTAATTGTACTATGCCAAAATCACAATTAGTAGAAGGTGGGAACAATGAAATTTCAAAAGTTAGCTGTATTCTAATAAAACATTATAGTATCATGTTTGATCATACTTGGACTAACATAATTCCCTGACGTAGCATGACCTATTCTAAAATACTTTCTATGAATTCAGTTTCTATTATAAGTAGAAAAAACTTACACTAATTGTAACTAAAGAACGATATTAAAAGAATGCAGCCCAGCCCAAAATGGACGCTGGGCCCTTAGGGATGTGGCCCAGCCCAAAGTTTGTGCTGGGCCATTTCTGGTAACCCTAGATAATCATCTAAAGCTGGAAGCAACTCTCTAAATGTATATACTAATTCTACAAATATATTTTTAAATCTTATAAAGAAGCTTGTATCATGTATAGGGCTCCCAAATGTGGTCTGAGTTTGAACTGTGTTAAGTTTAAAGCCGAAATGCAGTCTGTGAGAAATGGGAACAATGGATCCCTAGAGTCAGCCATGCCTGTCATATTCTCAGAACTTCATGCTTAGATCATCAAAATCCCTGCCAGTGGGTAATGCTAAACAACAAAGAAAGGAGGAAGGAATGGGCCTTCAGCTCCTGAACCAACCTGGTGGTCTCAAGGTCCGCAGCCCACCTGGATCCCTAACGCTCAGGCAGGCCTCCACAGCTGGCTCACAACACTCTCTATTAATGTCTTGATATTTGCATTTCTACTATGAGATCAGTCATTCTGGGGGCTCTTCATTGTTTGCATTCTGAAGTCTGTTTTCTTAGTGTCTGACCTCCTGGAGGTCTGTATGAAACCCACATTCTTCTTTTGCTTTTTCTTCATTTGTGTACATTTTCCACCCTCCCCCCAGCTTTTTTTCCCTCTTCTTTAGTTCTGTTCTTCAGGGATGGGGGTTGCTTTTACTTCTGTTTGCTCAGTCTCCTATTCTTCCTTATGTGGATCCTCTGGCTTTGTTCAATTCTGAAGCTGGACTGTGGGTTGGGGGCTGTACTTTTTGCAGTTTTGAAATTTAATTGGGGGAACTGTGATTCAGAATCTACCTGCAGATTCACTGACAGGTGTGTGAACACCCTGGAACCCACTTTCCACTGCCTTACAATCTGTCCATGCAGTGGCGGTATAGGTTTGCTCCCTGAAAACAAAATGAGGTAAGAAAAAGGAAAAGAATGGAAAAAGGAAGGGGGGGGGGCCAAGAAGAAGGTTGAGAGAGAGAAGAGTAAGAGGAAAAAGAGACAGACATACCAACTAACAAATGAAAAGAGACACAAAGACAGAAAAGAGTAAAAAAAACCAAAACAAACCTAAAACATACAGAAAATCATAGAAACACACAAACCAACAAAAACCTCCCTATTGATGTACTCTTCCCATACACAAACAGGACATCTAAAAATAATCAATAAAATAACAGAAACAAAGCAAGTACAAAAACGTTATCAAAAACAGAAAGAGAGAAAAAACCTAAAACAAACAAAGAAACAAACAAAAATGAGTAAAACTAACAGACAAAAACATAACCAAAAATAAAAAACAGGGAAACAAAATTGTTATGAGGTGTTTCCTGTAAGTCTACGTTCCTTTCAGGTCTGGTCTCCAACTCCTCCCCTCTGCTCTCAGCTGATAGGGTTGCTGAGAGAAGAGGGGAGGAGTTGGAGACCAGACCTGAAGGAGGGAGGGTGGGTCAGATCTGGACTCATCCAGCTTTCTTCCAGTCAAGTCTGCCACCCAGATCTGACCTGTCTATGTCTGATCCAGCATGGGGGAGGGGCTTCTGTCTCTACCAGTTTGATGAGATTACCTTAGGTCCCAGGTGGGAGGCTGAATGGAGCTGGGTGGGGCAATGTAGGTCTTTGCCTGGGACAGAGAAAATGGCTGTGGTTGGAGTTTCCTCACCAGGGATGGGCCCCTCTCCAACACTCCCCAATCTTCTCTCTTCACTGATCAGATTCAGGGCTCCAGCCGATTTGCTCTAACAGGTGATGGTGTGGGCCAGGCTTCAGGTGGCTTCTGTAAACTCCTCTCAAGAGAGTCCTATGAATAGCAGATGATCCTGCACGCTGGCAGCTCCAACTCAGGGGAGTGGTGGGTTGTAGTTGCCTCCAGAGGAGAGCCCAGGTTCAAGAACCTGAGTATCCCTTCAGACAAACTTTCATTCACCCACAGCACACGCCTACTCATGCAGAGAGTCTTTATGGGCACTGGCTTTTGCAGAGACTCTCACAGTCCGACCTGTCCCATCGCCATCTTACCAGACTCCCCCAGTAAATTATCTTTCATAGCAATGCCTCCTGGTCTGATAATATGTTACCCCATTTCTGAATGTAGAGATTTAAAATAAATAAAAGTGAACCTTAAGGTGTACAAAGCTACTTTAAGTCTACTCTCATTTAATAAAGATCAGTTTTAACTCATATTAAAAAAACATGGAATGTTGGCACAAAACTGAAGGGCTGTAAGAAAGATCACATATGTTCTGTGGGTTAATGAAACTTCATTTCTCTAAAAACATATCCTTACATGGTCTTAATTTTACAAATTAAAATTAGTGTTGCAAAATATCTAAATAATGAGCAACACTTAAAATAAAATGCTTACTTGCAAATTATGTACAGAATACACTTAATGTTACAACAAGGACATGGGAGGAAAGAGCCATTGCCCTCCATTCATGCTGTTCTCTGCTGGAGATGACCATGGCTCTGGACCAGATGTACAAATCAGTTTGAATTTCCTTTATTGGAAAAGGAGAATGTGTAGCTAAACTAAAAGTGTTGCTGCACTTTGTTCCTAGTTGGCTTGTTTCCACAAAATGCTTTTCAACCCTGCTAATTTAGAATCTTAAAAGAAGTTTCCTGGTATAACTTTATAATGGGAAACAAAAGCTTAAAGTATCAAGAACAATGAGTTTAAACATCTTATAGAAAATGTGAAATGGCTATGTAACTAGGCAGAATCTGAAATGCTAGAGTTCCTTTATTCCTTTTAAAGTTATTTTGATTAGTCTCTCAGCAAGAAGCCATGCAACTGAAATATCTATCTGTAAGACCTATAATAGCCTGTAATAGTTTGCATGACACAAGTAACTCCATTTTGTAATAAATCTTCCATCTTTACCTAGAAATGACCCCTTTATGTAACCTTCCTGTAATCACACCACACACCCACATTCCTGTTCCCCTGGGTGCTTGGAAACTCCCTAGTTGCAAATTCTGTATCTAATCTAACTGTCCAATTTTGCCAAGAAAATGTAAATCAAACTGTACAGCTTATGTAATTTTTGCCTTTATATACCCTCTACTCACTCTGTTTGGGGCCAAGAGAGAGACAATAGTCTCTCTCAGTCGCTGGCTTAAATAAACGACTCATAATCTGACCCTCCAACGTGTTGGCGTCTCCTGTCTCATACTCCTGTCATAACATTTGGAGGCCCCAGCAAGAATTCACTAACCTTGAGTAGTGGCCTCACTCCAGCTCTCCCTGGCTCGGTGGAGACATTATAGGGGAGTCATTCCAGGGCCCCATAGCCTCTCATTTGACTTGGAGGGAGACGGAATGACTGCTGATTTTTACCCGCCTCAAAAATTCCTGAGTCTGTCTGCATTCTCCTAAGAGGTAAGAATCTGATTAATCTGTTTAATCTGTATGGGGTCACAACTCTGTTAAGGAGGTCAGAGCCTCATGAGGCCGCTCCTTAGAATTTGTTCGGTGACCCAAGATGTTGGTAGAACAGAGTCTCAGTTTAGTGTCCGGTTTCTGTTTGGATGCCCCCTTTTGGCTTCTGTGAACTTATGCAATTTCTAGATCCCTATCATCCTTGGCCCCTTTCCTTGCTTTGCTTAATTGCTCTGCTTTTTGCCACAGGACTTGTCTCCGCCACACCTTTGAACTGGTCATCAGTAGCCAAATTTCTGTTAGCTATTGCATATCTCCTTGTAATAACAAGTTTAATTCTCATTAGGTTCCTCCAGCGATCTACTGGTTTTGACAATATGGGGCAGAGGCCTTCTAAGACCTCCAGTCCACTGGACTGTATAATAAGGAGCTTCTCTATTGGGTTCACGGAGGACTAGTGTCCATCTCTCCAAAGGCAGACTCTGTGAAGTTGATTGGCCTGCATTTAATGTTAAATGGCCCTCCACAGGGTCTTTGGATGTTCATGTCACTGAGTCTGTTTGGAAAGTCATTACAGGGACTACTGGTCACCTGGACCAGTTTCCCTGTGTTGAACAATGGTTAAGTTTGATCCAAAATGCACCCCCATGTTTAAAAGTATGATTTCTTAAAACTCAGGCTCTTTGTTCTCTAGACAGGAAAAAAAAAAAAAAAGAAAAAAAGAGTCTGTGATTATTAAATAACACAACCAGGTGCCACTATGTCTCCACAGAAAGGAGTAAACACCTGGCATAACTTTACCCTGTCTTGCCTCCCCCTACTAAGACTCCTGGGGGGGGGCATACCTCATCAACAAGGGTAACTGCATGATCAATGCTTGTATACCTAACCCTGAAATGTGCACCATATCTTTATAATAAAAATTAAAAAAAAAAAGATTCCTCAGAAAGACCCAGTCATCTCTCATTATGAATCTAGCCCTCCCTTTCCCCTTTGGGAAGTATTCCCTCCGCAGGGAACAAATCACACTAAGCAAACATCGTTTTTGGAGAAAACCCCAGGTTGTAACCTCCCTGGAAAATGTGAACATTAAAAACTCATTGAGAACTGCACAGCCTTTACTGAACTGCCTTTTGGGACAAGGTTTAGCCATGTAAGCAGGTTTCAGTTTTGTCAAAAATATAATTTGAATCCAGGTGAGTTGGTTGCTGTTTCATGGCTGAAGTTTGCAGGTAAGGGTTGTTAAATCTTTATATGTTATGTGTTTTGTCCAGGATGCTTGCAAATTGGCTTTTTAATAAATGGGCATTCATAAACTACTTTCCAAGTTCATCTAGCTTTAATAATCTTTAGTAAATAAAACAATGCTTATGGGTAAGCTCTTCATGTGATTTTTAAAAATCTCAAAATTATTTTAAAGGCCCATTAAGTGTCTGAGTTACTTTCAATTAAAAAAGATCTATGAGAGGGGGCAAGATGGCGACCTGGCAACCCGGTGTCTGAAGCCCTCTGCAAGGGAGATCTGCAGTGGGTCTCTGACTCTCGCCCCCGGGAGGCTGGGGACCCCAGCATTGCAGCCTACTCCTCAAACAGAGCTCGGCCATCGCTATCACTGGAACATCGCAAGGACTGGACATTTTTACTGCATCGTCCTCTCCCGCTGCTGCCGCAGCCCCTCCCCCCACCAGTGCTCCTGCCGCCGCCGCCGCCGCCGCCGCGCCCGCCGCGGCCTCTGGCACGGATAGCTCATCACAACCCGGCCGGAGGAGATCCACATCAAACCGCTTCAGGGAAGATCTGCTGGGATCGCTGCCACCGCTCCTGCGACGGAGACTGTCCTGCCCACCCGGCGCAGGGCTCCTGTTGCCTGCTCGGAGGCAGGCAGCCATCTTGTTCCTGTCCGGCCCCACCCCCTCTGGGGCGAGCAGATGAGATAGCACCACCTGCTGGCGATTCAAGGGAGTAAACCTACAGCCCCACTGCCCTGGAAAGATTCCAGGGCAGTGGGAAGTGGGTTCCACATTATCCACACGCCTGTCAGCGAATACCAGGACCTGCAGACAGATTTTGAATCACAGCTCTCCCCTTAAGTACATCTCAAAACTGCAAAAAGGACCACCTCCAACCTACAGTGCAACTTCAGAATTGAACAAAGTAAGAGGACGTACATAAAGAATAGGAGATTGAACAAACAGAAGTAAAACCAATCCCTTTACCCCTGAATAG
>NW_007247195.1:0-1053 GCF_000164805.1 Carlito syrichta | reverse complement strand
TCAGGAGAGCCTGGAGCCCTATCTTCAAAGTTCTAAAAGAGAAACAATTTCAACCAAGAATAACCTACCCAGCCAAACTAAGCTTCATAAATGAGGGAGAATTGAAATCTTTTCCAGACATCCAATCCCTACGAACCTACGCCGCTACCAGGCCACCTCTACAAGAAACACTTAAGAAAGTACTGAACACAGAAGAAAAAGAAAAAAGAACAACAGCATTCTTCACAAGAGTACAGGCAAAAGATTAAAAACACACATGAACCAACTCCAAAACCCAAAGAAAGACAACAAATAAACAGGAACAACTCTGTAAGAACCTTATGACAGGGATCAACTCTTGCATTTCAATTATTAGCCTAAATGTGAACGGACTAAATGCACCACTGAAAAGACATAGATTGGCAAAATGGATAAAATATCATCAGGCAACAATCTATTGCCTTCAAGAGACTCACCTCACTAGAAAGGACATCCACAGACTCAAAGTAAGAGGATGGGAAACAAACTTCCAGGCGAACGGAATACAAAAGAAAGGAGGAGTAGCCATCTTAATTTCAGACAAAATACCCTTCAAACTATTAAAAATCAAGAAAGATACAGAAGGCCACTACATAATGATAAAAGGCTCAATCCATCAACAAGAAATATCTATTCTAAATATATATGCACCCAACATAGGTGCGCCAACTTTCATAAAGCAGCTTCTTGGAAAACTAAAGAAAGATATTGGCTCTAACACTATCATAACTGGGGACTTCATACCCCACTCACAACCCTAGACAGATCATCAGGACAAAAATCAGCAAGGAGATCCGGAACCTCAATGTAACTTTGGACCAAATGGACTTAATTGATACCTACAGAACACTCCATCCAAAGACCACAGAATACACATTCTACTCATCACCACATGGAACATATTCTAAGATCGACCACATAATTGGACACAAATCAAGTATAAGCAAAGTTAAAAGGACTGAAATTCTGCCATGCACCTTTTCGGTCCACAGTGGAATAAAAATAAACATTGACACCAACAAAGTCCCGCCAGAA
>NW_007247194.1:4339-5385 GCF_000164805.1 Carlito syrichta | reverse complement strand
CAGCTGACTAGCTGTTTAACTCAGCTTGTTAAGTTAGCTGGAAACCAGCTGGCTAGTTATTTAAGTCATTTCATTAAGTCATTTGTCTATCCAGCTGGTTAGTTAGTTAAAAAGCTAGTTAAGCCAGATGGCTATCCATCAGGCTGACTAGTTATTGCAGATAGTTAAGTCAGCTGGCTAGATAAGAAGCTAGCTATATAAGTCAGTTAGTTATGTCAGCAAACTAGCTAGTTAATTCAGCTAGTTAGGTCAACTGGCTAGCTAGTTAAGCTAGCTAGGTAGTTAGCTAGTTAAGCTAGCTAGTTAAGGCAGCTGGCTAGCTAGGTAGCTAGCTGGTTAAGTCAGTCAGTTAAGTCAGCTTTCTACCTAGTTAAGTCAGCAAGCTAAGTCAGCAGGCTAGCCAGCTGCCTAGCTGGGCCAGCTAGCTATTGAAGTCAGCTGACTAGCCAGTTAGCTAGCCAGTTAAGTAACCTAGTTAATTCAGCTACCTAGCCAGCTGGTTAGGTAGGTAGCTAGGTAGTTAAGTCAGCTGGCAAGCCAGCAGACTACATAATTAGCTAACTAGTTAATTCAGTGGACTATCTGTATAGTTAGGTAGTTAGGCAGTTAGGTCAGCCTGCTAGCCAGCTGGCTAGCTACATAAGTCACCTAGTTAAGTCTGCTGGCTAGTCAGCTGACTAGCTCGGTAGCTAGGTAGTTAAAACAGCTGTCTAGCCTGCTGGGTAGCTATTTAAGTCACCTAGTTAAGTCATCTGGATATCCAACTGTTTAGCTAGGTAGCTTGCTTCTTAAGTAAGCTGTCTAGTCAGCTGGCTAGCTCGTTAAGTCACCTATTAAAGTCAGATAGCTAGCCAGCTGGCTAGATATAGAGCAAGCTATTTACTTCAGCTGTGTAGCAAGCAGACCAGCTATTTCAGTACGCTAGTTAATTCAGCTGGCTAGCCAGCTGGCTAGTTGGTAGCGAACTTGTTAAGTCAGTTGGCTAGTCAGCTGGCTAACTAATTAAATCAGCTAGTAAAGTCTGCTGACTAGTCAGCTAGCTAGCG
>NW_007247194.1:1863-3151 GCF_000164805.1 Carlito syrichta | reverse complement strand
CTCATCTAGCTGACTTAACTCATTAACTAACTAGGTAGTTAGCCTACTCAACCATCTGACCCAACCCATTTACTAACTTGCTAGCTAGCTGACTCAACCAGCTGACTTAATACTTTAGTTAACTAGCTAACTCCCTGACTCCACCTGCTAATTTAATCAGTTAGTTAACTAGCTAGCTAGCTGTCTTAACCGACTGAAAATATTAGAAAACTGACTTAGCTAGCTGACTTAATTGGCAGACTTCCTAGATAGCTAGCAAACTTAGCTATGTGAATTAAAGAGTTAGTTAACTATTTAACTAGCTATATAGCTAGCTGACTTAATTAGTTAGCTAACTAGTCTGGAAACAGACTTAAATAGCTGACTTAAAGTTAGCTAACAAGTGAGCAGCTGATTTTGCTAGCTTACTTACCTAGCTAGCTGGTTAGCTGGCAGACTTAGCTAATTGATTTAACTAGTTCACTAACGAGATAGTTAGCTGACTTAATCATTTGGTTAACGAGCTAGAAAACTGTTTTAACTAGTTCATAAATGAGATAGCTCAATTAACTAGTAGGTTAACAAGTTAGCTAGGTGACTTAACTTTTTGGCTGACGAGTCAGTCAACTTATTAGCTGGTTTAATACATTGACTACTCGGCTGACTTGTTTGCTACCATAAAAATTTGGCCGTATAGACGGTCAAATATTTAGCTGGGTTAACTAGTTGACTGACGAGTTGCAACACTAATTAGTTCTGTTAACTAGTTGGTTGACTAATTTGCTGCCCTAACTAGTTGTTTGAGTAGTTGACCGACTAGTTAGCTGACCTAACTAGTCGATCAATTAGTTACCTAACTTAAATTGTCGACTGACATTTGGCCTAATAGTCAGACGATTGGTTAACTAACTTAACTAGTTGGACGGCTAGTAAGTTGACCGGTAAGCTGACTTAACTAGTCAGTCAACGAGAAAGATTCCAGGTTAGCTGAGTTAACTTGTCGACTGGCAAGTGAGCCCACTGGTCAGCTGAATTAACTAGTTCACCAGTGAGTGAGCCGATTGGTCAGCTGTCTTAACTACTCGGCCGGTAGGAGAGTAGAATGGTCAGTTGACTTAACTAGTCGAACAGAGTGGGAGATGACTGGTCAACTGAATTTAGTCAGCTGGAGAGTGAGTCAACTGGTCAGACTTAACTAGTCAGCTGGTGAGTGAGCTGACCAATGAGCCTACTTAACACATCAACTGGCGAGTGAGTTTACATGTGAGCTGCTTTAACTATTCGGCTGGCGAGTGAGTCAACCTGTAAG
>NW_007247194.1:0-967 GCF_000164805.1 Carlito syrichta | reverse complement strand
CTAGGTATTTAAGTCAGCTGGCAAGCCAGCGGGCTATGTAGGTAGGAAGCTAGTTAAGTCAGTTGGCTATTTATTAGGCTATCTAGTTATACCAGCTAGTTAAGTCAGCTTGCTATCCAGCTGTCTAGCTAGGTAGATAGCTAGTTAAGTTTTATGGCTAGTCAGCTGACTACTTCATTAAGTCAGCTAGTTAAGACAGCTGGCTAGGCTGCTGGCGAGCTAGGTAGCTTGGCAATTTAGTCAGCTGGCTCTCCAGATGGCCAGTTAGTTTAATCAGCTAGTTTACTTATCTTGCTAACCAGATGGGTAGCTAGCTAAGTCAGCACATTAAGTCAGTTGCCAAGCCGGCTGGCTAGTTTGTTAAAAAGCTACTTAAGTCAGATAGGCAGCCATCTGACTCGCTAGATATTTTAGCTACTGAAGTCAGTCAGATATGTCAGTGAGCTAGCTAGTTAAGTCACCTAGTTAAGTAAACTAGCTATATGATAGCTAGCTATGTACCTAGCAAGTTAAGTCAGCTAGTTAAGTCAGCTGGCTAGGTAGGTAGCTACATAGTTAACTCAGCTAGTTAAGTCAGCAGCCTAGCTAATTATGTCAGTTAATTCAGGTGACTAGCCAGCTGCCTAAAGTAATAGCTGGCTAGATAAGTCTGCTGGCTAGCCAGCTGGCTAATTCTTTACATCAGCTGGTTAAGTCAGCTGGCAAACCAGGGTGATACATAGCTAGCTAGCTAGTTAAGTAAGCTGGCTAGCCACCTGGCTATCTAGTGATGTCAGCTAGTTAAGTCAGCTGCCTAGCCAGTTGGCTAAAGAGTTAAGTCATCTAGTTGAGTCAACTGGCTAGCCAGCTGCTTAACTGGTTAAGTAAACTAGTTAGTTAATGTGGCTAGCCATCTGGCTAGCAAGGTAGCCAGCTAGTTAAGTCAGCTGTCTAGCCAGCTGTCTAGCTTGTTACGTCAGCTAGTTAA
>NW_007247193.1:8068-17278 GCF_000164805.1 Carlito syrichta | reverse complement strand
TCTGGCTGAGAATGAAGCAGGAATTTCAGTAATGGGAGTCTCATATACAGAACACTACACAACCTGTTGCTACGGAAGAATAAGGAATCTTGGTTACACGAGGCCTCCATCCCAGAAACGTACAGACCATCTTGCTAAGAGATAACCACCATTCAGGTTTGGGAATAGGAATCAGGATAATGAGAGTCCTCATATACAGGAAACTGCACTGTCTATTGCTAAAGGAGAATAAGGAATCTGGTTTACACACATCCTACATCCCAATAAAACTTCAGGGTTTCTTGCTAAGGGCTAAACACGAATTTGGGTTTTTGAAGCATACCTAGGGGAATGAAATCCATATACAGGCAAATGCACTGACATTTATTACGAAAGTATACGGAATATGGGTGACATGTTTTCTCAATCTCTAAAAAAGTATACAGCGTCTTGCTAAGATCTAAAGAAGAATCAAGCTTTCAACGCATGTATCTGTGAACAGGAGCACTCATATACAGGTGACTGCACGGCTGTTGCTAAAAATAAGGAATCTGGTTTATACGAGTCCTCAGTCCTGAAAATCTACAGAGCATCTTGCTGACGGCTAAAGTAGAATCAGGGATTCAAGCCATGAATGTGGGTAATAACAATCCTCAAATACAGGAAACTACATGGCCTCTTGCTAATAAAAAAGAAGAAATCTGTTCTCCATGGCTCCTCTATCAAAAAATCTACATGACTTCTTACTAAGAGCTAAACAAGAATCAGTGTTTCAAAACAGGAATCAAGGGAAAGAGAGTCCTCACATACAAGACCCTACATTGCCACCAACTATGTACGAATAAAGAATCATTATGGTACATGTCCTCAATCCAAAAAATTCCCAGGTTGTCTACTATGGGACAAACAAGAAACAGATCTTCGAGCTCCCCAATGTTTCAGAGCAATGTAGCATTCGGATATTGTGAATCGGTCATTTCAGGACTTCAGCAACATTCTGGTCCTCTTAAAAGTTGTAAATGGTATTGGGCACTCCAAGTTCTTTAGGTTCCTCAGAACATCTAAGGCCAGATTCCAAGACAAAAGGAATCTTCTTGCCATATTTGGATGTAACTCTGGTCGTAAGGTGAACCATGTATTCCTTCCCATTCCATGTCTCTTTTTATTTTGAGAAGGGACAAGGGTTTAGCACTTGCCAAATGTTTACTACATACTTGTAATGGTAACCAGGAATCATGGAATCCACAAACCTAGAAAACTTCTGGATATCTGTCTTTTGATATACTGAATTTGGAATCCAAATAGACAGGAAAAATCAGGGCATTTACTGAGAATTAAAAGGAAATCCGGATCTAGGAATTCTCATTTTCCAGAATCTACAGGGCCTCTTGATGAGGTGTAATCAGCAATCTGGGCTATTGGTTCCCTACATTTTCAGGGCTACTTGCTCCCTGGATATGCTAAATCTGTCATTACACATCCTCAGGATCTTTCTGGTTCTCTTGTTAGTTGTAATCAAGGATTTGGTGTTAGAAATCCTTTTGTTTCCTGGGACCATCTACTACCATAATCATATTCCCCAGAATCAAATTGTATATTGGTACAAAATTCCTCGATTCAGGTGACCTCAAATACATAAAAATCTTGTGGGTGGGCAGGTAGGAATTGGGGTTTTGGGTTTGGACTATTCCATATTTTGGGGAGGTCTTAGAAGGGGAACCAGGAATCTTGGTTTCCATTTCCCAAAGAACATTATTGACATCTTTCTCTCGATATTCGCAAAACTGGAATTCTCGGTCACCAGGAACTGTCTCAGCATCGAGGAGAGTGAAGCAGGAAACTGGGTAATGGAGGTGGTCATATACAGGAAATTACAAGACACATAGGTAAGGAAGCATCAGTAATCATCCTTATATGAGTCCTCAGTCCCAAACCTACAGGCCGTCTTCCTAAGTGGTAACCACGATTCAGATTTTTGAAGTAGGTATCTGGGTAATGGGAGTCCTCACATACAGGAAACACCACTGTCTATTGCTAAGTAAGAATAAGGAATCTGCGTTACTAGGGTCCTCAATCCCAAAAAAGGTTAAGGTCATCTTGCTATTGGCTAAACACGAATCATTGTGTTTTCAAGCATGAATCGGGAAAGTGGAGTCCTTATTTACAGGAAACTACATGACATTTTGGTAAGAAAGAATAAGGAATCTGAGTTACACAATTCCTCAATCCTGAAAATCTACAGAGCAACTTTGGAAGTTCTAAAAGAATCAGAGTTTCGAATCAGGATGTATCTAATGAGAGTCCTAATATACAGGAAAATACACAGCCTATCGCAAAGGAAGAAAAAGAATCGGGATTATAGCAGTCCTCAGTCCTTAAAATCACAGGCCATCTGCTGTGGGCCAAACAAAATCAGGGTTTAGAAGCTGGAACACAGGTAACAGCAGTCCTCATATGCAGAATCTATTTGATCTCTAGATAAGAAAAACTAAGAAAAATCTTTTACATGGTTCCTCCATCACAATATCTACATGACATCTTGCTAATGGCAAAACAAGAATCAGGATTTCCAATCAGGATTCTGGGGAAAGGGGGTCCTCATATACAGGACATTACATGGCCCCTCGGTAAAGAAGAATAAGGAATCTGTGATACACAAGTCCAGAATCCATAAAATTCTCAGGGTGTCTTATTGCGGTATAAACAAGAATCAAGGCTTCGAGTTCGTGCCATGTGTCAGAGATATTTGGCTAGTGGCTATTATGAATCAGTCATGTCAGGACTCCAGCAACATTCTGGTCCTCTTGAAAGTTGTAATCAGGTATCTGGTAGTACAAATCCCTTAAGTTACTTGAGACAATTAAGGCCAGACTACCAGAAAAAAAATATCATATTGCCGTATTTGGATGGAACTTTGGTCTTAAGATGAACTTGGTAATCCTTAAATTTCCGTTTGTACTTTATTTGTAGAGGGGCCGAGGATTTTGAAGTTGCCAAATATGTAGTAGGTATTATTAAAATGTAACCAAGAACCATGGATTCCACTTACCTAGGATACATCTGGGCATCTGAATTATTGTACACAGAGTTTTGAAATCCACATGGACAGGGAAATTCAGGGCATCTTGCTGACAACGGAAAGGGAATCCGGTTCTTGGAGTTCTCTATCGCCTAAATCTACAAAGTCTCTAAATATGGTTTAATCAGCAATCTGGGCTTCTATGTCACCAATTTTTTAGTGTGTCTTTTGAAAACGCACCAGGAATCTTG
This sequence comes from Carlito syrichta, assembly GCF_000164805.1. Classification (NCBI taxonomy): domain Eukaryota; kingdom Metazoa; phylum Chordata; class Mammalia; order Primates; family Tarsiidae; genus Carlito; species Carlito syrichta. The sequence goes on along the minus strand of NW_007247193.1, from coordinate 14,029 downwards.
GGTTCCAAATTCTCAAGAACTTTATGGGAGTCTTTCTCTTGATATCCAAGCAACTGAAATTCTAGGTCACCAGGAAATATCTTGACGTCTTGCTATGAATGAAGCAGGAATTTCAATAATGGGAGTCCTCATATACAGAACACTACACGACCTGTTGCTACAAAAGAATAAGGAATCTTGGTTACACGAGGCCTCCATGGCAAAAACCTACAGACCGTCTTGCTAAGAGATAACCACCATTCATGTTTGGGAGTAGGAATCTGGATAATGGGAGTCCTCATATACAGGAAACTGCACTGTCTATTGCTAAAGGAGAATAAGGAATCTGGTTTATACGTGTCCTCCATCCCAATAAAACTTCAGTGTTTCTTGCTCAGGGCTAAACACGAAGCTGGGCTTTTGAAGCATAAACTAGGGAAATGAAATCCTCATATACAGGCAAAGCACTGACATTTCTTACGAAACTATAAGGAATGTGGGTGACATACTTTCTCAATCTGCAAAAAAGTATACGGCATCTTGCTAAGATCTAAACAAGAATTCAGCTTTTGATGCATGTATCTGTGAACAGGAGTACTTATATACAGGTAACTGCACGGCTCTTGCTAAAAATAAGGGATCTGGTTTATATGAGTCCTTAGTCCTGAAAATCTGCAGGGCATCTTGCTGATGAGTAAAGACGAATCAGGGATTCGAGGCATGAATGTGGGTAATAGCAATCCTCATATAAAGGAAACTACATGGCCTCTTGTTAATAAAAGAGAAGAAATCTGTTTTCCACGGTTCCCCTTTAAAAAATCTACATGACTTCTTACTAAGGGCTAAACAAGAATCAGGGTTTCGAAACAGGAATCAAGGGAAAGAGAGTCCTCACATACAGGCACTGCATGACCTCCAACTAAGTACGAATAAAGAATCATTGCTGTAAGCGCCCTCAATCCAAAAAATTCCCAGGTTTTCTGCTATGGGACAAGCAAGTAACCGATCTTCGAGCTCCCCACAAGGTTCAGAGCAATTTAGCATTCAGATATTAAGAATCGGTCATTTCAGTACTCCAGCAGCATTCTGGTCCTTTTAAAAGTTGTGAATGTTATTGGGACCCTCAAGTCCGTTAGGTTCCTCAGAACAACTAAGGCCAGATTACAGGACAAAAGAATCTTCTTGCCATATTTGGATGTAACTCTGGTCTTAAGGTGAACGGTGTAATACTTTCCTTTCCGTGTCTCTTTTTATTTTGAGGTTTTTGCACTTGCCAAATGTTTACTACGTACTTTTAATGGTAACCAGGAATCAAGGAATGCACGAACCTAGGAAACTTTTGGGCATCTGTCTTTTGATATACTGGATTTGGAATCCAAATCGACAGGAAAAATCAGGGCATCATACTGAGAATAAAAAGGAAATCCGGTTCTAGGTGTTCTCATTTTCCGGAATCTACAGTGTCTCTTGATAAGCTTTAATCAGCAATCTGGGCTTCTGGGTCCCTACATTTTCAGAGCTATTTGCTCCGTGGATAAGCCAAATCTGTCCTTACAGATCTTCAGGATCTTTCTGGTCCCCTTGTTAGTTGTAATCAAGGATTTGGCCATAGAAAAGCTTTTGTTTCCTGGGATCATCTACGACCATAATCATATTCCCCAGAATCAAAAGGTATATTGGTACAAAATTCCTCCATTCATGTGACCTCAAAGTATAGAAAATTCTTGTGGGTGGGCAGGTAGGAATTGGGGTTTTGAGTTTGGATTATTCCACATTTTGGGAAGGTCTTGTGAAGGGGATCAGGAATCTTGGATTGCAGTTCCCAAAGAAAAATATGAATGTCTTTCTCTGGATATCAAGAAAACTGGAATTCTCTGTCACCAGGAACTGTCTCGGCATCCTGCAGAGTGAAGCAGGAAGCAGGGTAATGGAGGTCGTCATATACAGGAAACTACTGTTGCTAAGGAACTATAAGGAATCTTCCTTATATGAGTCCTCAATCCCAAAAACTACAGGCCGTCTTCCTAAGACATAACTATGAATCAGGTTTTTGAAGTAGGAATCTGGCTAAAGGGAGTCCACAAATAAAGGAAACTTCACTGCCTATTACTAAGTAATAATAAAGAATCTGCGTTACTCACGTCCTCAATTCCAAAAAAGCTTAAGGTCATCTTGCTATGGGCTCAACAAGAATCATGGTGTTTTCGAGCATGAATCTGGAAACTGGTGTCCTTATTTACAGGCAACTATATCACCTTTTTCTAAGAAAGAAAAAAAAATCTGGCTTACAGGATTCTTCAATCCCAAAAATCTACAGAGCATCTTGGAAAGTTCTATATAGAATTAGAGTTTAGAAGCAGGATGTATCTAATGAGAGTCCTAATATACAGGAAAATACGCAGCCCCTTGCCAAGGTAGAAAAAGATTCGGGGTTATAGCAGTCCTCAGTCCTTAAAGGAAACAGGCTATCTGCTGTGGGCTAAACAAGAATCAGGGTTTAGAAACTGGAACATAGGTAACAGCAGTCCTCATATGCAGAATCTACACAATCTCTTGCTAAGGAGAAGTAAGAAACCTCTTTTACACGGTTCCTCCATCTCAATAACTACATGACATCTTGCTAATGGCAAAACAAGAATCAGGGTTTCCAAACAGGGTTCTGGGTAAAGGGACTCCTCATATACAGGACATTACAGGGCCCTTCAGTAAAGAAAAATAAGGAATCTGTGATACCCTATTCCACAATCCGAAAAATTCTCAGGGCGTCTTGGTGCGGTATAAACAAGAATCAAGGCTTTGAGCTCGTCTCATGTTTCAGACATATTAGGCTTGTGGGTTTTATGAATCAGCAATTTCAGGACTCCAGCAACATCTGACCTGTTGAGAGTTGTAATCGAGTATCTGGTAATACAAATCCCTTAAGTTCCTCAGGACAATTAAGGCCAGATTCCCGGAAAAAAAGTATCATACTGCCATATTTGGATGTAACTTTGATCTTAAGATGAACTTGGCAATCCTTAAATTTCCGTTTGTACTTTATTTGTAGAGGGGCCGAGGGCTTTGCAGTTGCCAAGTATTTAGTATGAATTATTAAAATGTAACCAGGATCCATGGATTCCGCGTCCTAGGAAACATCTGGGCATCTGCATTTTTGTACACACAGTTTTGGAATCCACATGAACAGGAAAATTCAGGGGATCTTGCAGAGAACGGAAAGGGAATCCGGTTCTTGGAGTTCTCTATTGCCTAAATCTACAAAGTCTCTTGATAAGGTTTAATCAGCAATCTGGGCTTCTATGTCGCCACAATTTTAATGTATCTTTTGAAAAGGGACCAGAAGTCTTGGGTTCCAATTCCTCAAGAACTTTATGGTAGTCTTTCTCTTGATATCCACGCAACTGGAATTCTAGGTTACCAGGAAATATCTAGGCGTCTTGCTGAGAATAAAGCAGGAATTTCAATAATGGGAATCGTCGTATACAGATCACTACACGACCTGCTGGTACGCAATAGAAGGAATCTTGTATGAACTAGGCCTCCATCCCCAAAACATACAGACCGTCTTGCTAAGAGATAACCCTAATTCAGGTTTTGGCAGTAGGAATCTGGATAATGGAAGTCCTCATATACAAGAAACTACAGTGTCTATTGCTAAAGAAGAATAAGGCATCTGGTTTAAACGTGTCCTCCATCCCAATAAAACTTCAGTGTTTTTGCTAAGGGCTAAACACGAATTTGGGTTTTTGAAGCATAAACTAGGGAAATGAAAGGCTCATATACAGGCAAATGCACTGATTTTCCTAAGAAAGAATAAGGAATGTGGTTGACATGTTTTCTCAATCTCCAAAGAAATATATGGCGTCATCCTAAGATATAAATAAGAATCAAACTTTCGACGCATGTATCTGTGAACAAGCGTACTCATATACAGGTAACTGCACGGCTGTTGCTAAAAATATGGAATCTGGGTTACATGAGTCCTCAGACCTGAAAATCTACAGGGCATCTTGCTGACGGCTAAATAAGAATCAGGGAATCGAGGCATGAAAGTGGGTAATAGTTATCCTCATATACAGGAAACTACATGACCTCTTCCTAATTAAAGAGAAGAAATCAGTTTTCACGGTTCCTCTATCAAAAAATGTACAAGACTTCTTACTAAGGGCTAAACAAGTATCAGGGTTTCGAAACAGGAATCAAGGGAAAGGGAGTCCTCACATACAGGTCAATACATGGCCTCCAACGAAGTGCAAATAAAGAATCATGGTTGTACGCGCCCTCAATCAAAAAAATTTCCAAGTTGTCTGCTATGGGACAAACAAGAAACAGATATTCGAGCTAACCAAATGTTTCAGAGCAATTTAGCATTCGGATATTATGAAGCAGTAATTTCAAGACTACAGCAACATTCTGGTCCTCTTAAAAGTTGTAAATGGTATTGGGCACTCCAAGTGCGTTAGGTTCCTCAGAACAACTAAGGCCAGATTCCAGGATAAAAAGAATCTTCTTGTCATATTTGTATGTGATTCTGGTCTTAAGGTGAACCCTGTAATACTTCCCCTTCCATGTCTCTTTTTATTTTGAGTAGGGACAATGGTTTTGAACTTGCCAAATGTTTACTATGTACTTTTAATGGAAACCAGGAATCATGGAATCCACGAACCTAGGAAACTTCTGGGCATCTGTCTTTTGATATACTGAATTTGGATTCAAATTGACAGGAAAAATCAGGGAATCTGACTGAGAATAAAAAGGAAATCCGGTTCTAGGCGTTCTCATTTTGCGGAATCTACAGGGCCTCTTGATAAGGTTTAATCAGAAATCTGGGCTTCTGGGTCCCTACATTTTCAGAGCTATTTGCTCTGCAGATATGCTAAATCTGTCATTCCATATCCTCAGGATCTTTCAGGTCCTCTTGCTAGTTGTAATCAAGGATTTGACCCTAGAAAACCTTTTGTTTCCTGGGACCATCTACGACCATAATCATATTCCCCAGAATCAAAAGGTATACTGGTACAAAATTCCTCGATTCATGTGATCTCAAAGTATAGAAAATTCTTGTGGGTGGGAGTTAGGAATGGAGGTTTTGGGTTTTGAATATTCCACATTTTGCGAAGGTCTTGTGAAGGGGAACCAGGAATCTTGGATTTCAGTTCCCAAAGAAAAATATGAACGTCTTTCTCTGGATATCGAGAAAACTGGAATCTCGGTCACCAGGAACTGTGTCGGCATCCTGTAGAGTGAAGCAGGAAGCTGGGTAATAGAGGTCGTCTTATACAGGAAACTACACGTCATATTGCTAAGGGACTATAAGAAATCTTCCTTATATGTGTCCTCAATCCCAAAAATTACATGCAATCTTCCTAAGACGTAACAACAAATCAGGTTTTGGAAGTGGGAATCTGGGTAAAGGGAATCCTCACATAAAGGAAACTTCACTGCCTATTGCTAAGTAAGAATAAAGAATCCCAAAAAAGCTTAAGGTCATCTTGCTATGGGCTAAACATGAATCATGGTGTTTTCAAGCATGAATCTGGAAAATGGTGTCCTTATTTACAGGCAACTACATGAACTTTTGCTAAGAAAGAAACAAGAATCTGGGTTACAGGAGTCCTCAATCCCAAAAATCTGCAGAGTATCTTGGAACGTTCTTTATAGAATCAGAGTTTAGAAGCAGGATGTATCTAATGAGAGTCCTAATATACAGGAAAATACCCAGCCCCTTGCAAAGGAAGAAAAAGTTTCGGGGTTATAGCAGTCCTCAGGCTATCTACTGTGGGTTAAACAAGAATCAGGGTTTAGAAACTGGAACATAGGTAATAGCAGTCCTCATATGCAGAATCTACATTATCTCTAGCTAAGGAGAAGTAAAAAACCTCTTTTACACGGTTCCTCTGTCACAATAACTACATGACATCTTGGTAATGACAAACCAAGAATCAGGGTTTCCAAACATGATTCTGGGTAAAGGGAGTCCTTATA
>NW_007247193.1:0-7158 GCF_000164805.1 Carlito syrichta | reverse complement strand
CAGTGTCTATGCTAAAGGAGAATAAGGAATCTGGTTACACGTGTCCTCCATCCCAAGAAAACTTCAGTGTTTCTTGCTAAGGGCTAAACACGAATTTGGGTTTTTGAAACATAAACTAGGGAAATGAAATCCTCATATACAGGCAAATGCACTGACTTTTCCTAACAAAGAATACAGAATGTGGTGAAATGTTTTCTCGATCTCCAAAAAAATATACGGCATCATCCTAAGATCTAAACACCACATGGCCTCCAACTAAGTGCAAATAATGAATCATGGTTGTACGCGCCCTCAATCAAAAAAATTCCCAGGTTTTCTGCTGTGGGACAAACAAGAAAGAGATCGTCGAGCTCCTCAAATGTTTCAGAGCAATTTAGCATTCGGATATTATGAAGCAGTCATTTCAGGACTCCAGCAACATTCTGGTCCGCTTAAAAGTTGTAAATGTTATTGGGCACTCGAAGTCCGTTAAGTTCCTCAGAACAACTAAGGCCATATTCCAGGATAAAAAGAATCTTCTTGTCTTATTTGGATGAGACTCTGGTCTTAAGGTGAACCCTGTAATACTTCCCCTTCCATGTCTCTATTTATTTTGAGAAGGGACAATGGTTTTGAACTTGCCAAATGTTTACTATGTACTTTTAATGGTAACCAGGAGTCATGGAATCCACGTACCTAGGAATCTTCTGGGCATCTGTCTTTTCATATACTGAATTTGGATTAGAATCGACAGGAAAAATCAGGGCATCTGACTGAGAATAAAAAGGAAATCCGCTTCTAGGAGTTCTCATTCTATGGAATATACAGGGCCTCTTGATAAGTTTTAATCAGGAATGTGGGCTTCTGGGTCCCTACATTTTCAGAGCTACTTGCTCCGTGGGTATGCTAAATCTGTCATTACAGAACCAAAGGATCTTTCTGGTCCACTTGTTAGTTGTAATCAAGGATTTGGCCCCAGAAATCCTTTTGTTTCCTGGGACCATCTACGATCATAATCATATTCCCAAGAATCAAAAGGTATATTGGTACAAAATTATTTGATTCAGGTGACCTCAGAGTACAGAAAATTCTTTTGGCTGGGCAGGTAGGAATTGGGGTGTTGGGGTTGGATTATTGAACATTTTGGGGAGGTCTTGTGTAGGGGAAACAGGAATCTTGGAATCCAGTTCCCAAAGAACATTATGGACGTCTTTCTCTTGATATACAAAAAACTGGAATTGTCGGTCACCAGGAACTGTCTCGGAATCCTGCAGATTGAAGCAGGAAGTTGGGTAATGGAGGTCGACATATACAGGAAACTACACGTCATATTGCTAAGGACGTATAAAGTGTCCTCAATCCCAAGCACTACAGGCCATCTTCCTAAGACATAACCACGAATCAGGTATTTTAAGTAGGAATCTGGGTAATGGTAGTCCTCACATAAAGGAAACTTCAATGCCTATTGCTAAGTAAGAATAAGGAATCTGCGTTTCTCGGGTCCTCAATCCCAAAAATCTACAGAGCTTCTTAGAAAGTTCTAAATAAAATCAGAGTTTCGAAGCAGGATGTATCTAATGAGAGTCCTAATATACAGCAATATATACAGCCTCTTGCCAAGGAAGAAAAAGAATCAGGGTTATAGCAGTCCTCAGTCCATAAAATCAACAGGCCATCTGCTGTGGGTTAAACAAAATCAGGGATTAGAAGCTGGATCACAGGTAATATCAGTCCTCCAATGCAGAATCTCTATGATCTCTAGCTAAGGAGAACTAAGAAAACTCTTTTACAGGGTTCTTCCATCAAGATAACTACATGACATATTGCTAATGGCAAAACAAGAATCAGGGTTTCCAAACATGATTCTGGGGAAAGGAAGTCCTCATACACAGGACATTACATGGCCCCTCGGTAAAGAAGAATAAGGAATCTGTGATACACAAGTCCAGAATCCGAAAAATTCTCAGGGTGTCTTGCTGCGGTATAAACAAGAATCAAGGCTACGAGCTCATCTCATGTTACAGAGATATTTGGCTTGTGGGTATTATGAATCAGTCATTTCAGGACTCCAGCAACATCATTGTCCTCCTGAGAGTTGTAATCCGGTATCTGGTAGTACAAATCCTTTAGTTCATCGGGAGCATTAAGGCCAGACTACCGGAAAAAAAGTATCATATTGCCATATTTGGATGTAACTTTGGTCTTAAGATGAACGTTGTAATCCTTATATTTCCGTTTGTACTTTATTTGTATAGGGGCCGAATGTTTTGCAGTTGCCAAATATTTACTAGGTATTATTAAAATGTAACCAGGATCCATGGATTCCACGTCCCTAGGAAACATCTGGGCATCTGCATTTTTGTACACAGAGTTTTGGAATCCACATAGACAGGGAAATTCAGGGCATCTTGTTAAGTACAGAAAGGGAATCTGGTTCTTCGAGTTCTCTGTCGCCTAAATCTGCAAAGTCTCTTGATATGATTTAATCAGCAATCTGAGCTTCGATGTCCCCACATTTTTAGTGTGTCTTTTGAAAAGGAACCAGTAATCTAGGGTTCCAATTCTTCAAGAACTTTATGGGAGTCTTTCTCTTGTTATCCAAGCAACTGAAATTCTAGGTCACCAGGTAATATCATGGCGTCTTGCTGAGAATGAAGCAGGAATTTTAGTAGTGGGAGTTCTCATATACCGAACACTACATGACCTGTTGCTATGGAAGAATAAGGAATCTTGGTTAAACGGGGCTTCCATCCCAAAAAACTACAGACCGTCTTGATAAGAGATAACCACCATTCAGGTTTTTGGAGTAGGAATCTGGATAATGGGAGTCTTCATATACAGGAAACTGCACTGTCTATTGCTAAAGGAGAATCAGGAATCTGCTTTACACGTGTCCTCCTTCCATATGAAACTTCAGGGTTTGTTGCTAAGGGCTAAACAGAATTTGGGTTTTTGAAGCATAAACTAGGGAAATGAAATCCTCATATACAGACAAAAGCACTGACATTTCCTACGATAGTATAAGGAATGTGGGTGACATGTTTTCTGAATCTCCAAAAAAATACATGGCGTCTTCCTATGATCTAAACAAGAATCAAGTTATCGACGCATGTATCTGTGAACAGGAGTACTCATATAGAGATGACTGCACGGCTCTTGCTAAAAATAAGGAATGTGTGTTATACGAGTCCTCAGTCCTGAAAATCTACAGGGCATCTTGCTGAGGGTTAAAGAAGAATCAGGGATTCGAGGCATGAATGTGGGTAATAGCAATCCTCATATACAGGAAACTACATAGCCTCTTGCTAATAAAAGAGAAGAAATCTGTTTTCCACGGTTCCTCTATCAAAAAATCTACATGACTTGTTACTAAGGGCTAATCAAGAATCAGGATTTTGAAACAGGCAGCAATGGAAAGAGAGTCCTCACATACAGGACACTACATGACTCCAACTATGTACGAATAGAGAATCATTGTTGTACGTGCCCTCAATCCAGAAAAATCCCAGGTTGTCTGCTATGGGACAAACAAGAAACAGATCTGTGGGCTCCCCAAATGTTTCAGAGCAATTTCGCTTTCGGATTTTATGAATCGGTCATTTCAGGACTACAGCTACATTCTGGTCCTCTTAAAAGTTGTAAATGGTATCGGGCACTCCTAGTCCGTTAGGTTCCTCAGAACAACTAAGGTCAGATTCCAGGACAAAAAGAATCTTCTTGCCATATTTGGATGTAACTCTGGTCTTAAGGTGAATGCTGTAATCCTTCCCCTTCCATGTCTCTTTTTATTTTGAGAAGGGAAAAGGGTTTTGCACTTGCCAAATATTTACTACGTACTTTTAATGGCAACCAGGAATCATGGAATCCAGGAAACTAGGAAACTTCTGAGCATCTGTCTTTTGATATACTGAATTTGGAATCCAAATCGACAGGAAAAATCAGGGCATCTTACTGAGAATTAAAAGGAAATCCGGTTTTAGGATTTCTTATTTTGCGGAATCTACAGGGCCTCTTGATAAGGTTTAATCAGCAATCTGGGTTTCTGGGTCTCTACATTTTCAGGGTACTTGCTCCGTGGATATGCTAAATCTGTCATTACAGATCCTCAGGATATTTCTGGTCCTCTTGTTAGTTGCAATGAAGTATTTAGCCCTAGAAATCCTTTTGTTTAATGGGACCATCTATGACCATAATCATATTACCCAGATACAAAAGGAATATTGGTACAAAATTCCTGGATTCAGGTGACCTCAGTGTACAGAAATTTCTTGTGGGTGGGAAGGTAGGAATTGGGGTTTTGGGATTGCAATATTCCACATTTTGGGGAGTTCTTCTGAAGGGGAACCAGGAATCTTGGATTCCAGGTCCCAAAGAACATTATGGACGTCTTTCTCTTGATATCCAAAAAACTGGAATTCTCGGTCACCAGGAACTGTCTCGGCATCCTGCAGGGTGAAGCAGGAAGCTGGGTAATGAAGGTCGTCATATACAGGAAACTACTTGTTATTGCTAAGGAAGTATAAGGAATCTTCCTTATATGAGTACTCAATCCCAAAAGTTACAGGCCATCTTCCTAAGACGTACCCACGAATCAGGTTGTTGAAGTAGGAATCTGGATAATGGGAATCCTCATATAAACGAAACTTCACTGCCTATTGCTAAGTAAGAATAAGGAATCTGTGTTACTCAGGTCCTCAATCCCCAAACAGCCTAAGGTCATCTTGCTATAGGCTAAACACGAATCATGTTGTTTTCGAGCATGAATCTGGAAAAAGGAGTACTTATTTACAGGCAGCTACATGACCGTTTGCCTAGAAAGAATACGGAATCTGGGTTTCACGAGTCCTCAATCCATAAATCTGCAGAGCATCTTGGAATATTCTAAAAAGAATCAGAGTTTCAAAGCACGATGTATGTATTGAGAGTACTAATATACAGGAAAATACACAACCCCCTGCCAAGAAAGAAAAACAATCGAGGTTATAGCAGACCTCAGTCCTTAAAATCAACAGGCCATCTGTTGTGGGCTAAACAAGAATCAGGGTTTAGAAGCTGGAACATAGGTAATAGCAGTCCTCATATGCAGAATCTACATGATCTCTAGCTAAGGAGAATTAAGAAACCTCTTTTACACGGTTCCTCCGTCAAAATATATACATGACATCTGGCTAATGGCAAAACAAGGATCAGGGTTTCCAAACAGGATTATGGGGAAAGGGAGTCCTCATATACAGGACATTGCGCAGCCCCTCGGAAAAGAAGAATAAGGAATCTGTGACACACTAGTCCACAATTCGAAAAATTCTCTGGGCATCTTTCTGCGGTATAAACAAGAATAAAGGCTTCGAGCTTATCTCATGATTCAGAGATATTTCGCTTGTGGATTTTATGAATCAGTCATTTAAGGACTCCAGCAACATTCTGGTCCTCTTGAGAGTTGTAATAGTGTATCTGGTAGTACAAGCCCCTTAAGTTCCTCGGGACAATTAAGGCCAGTTTCCCAGAAGAAATGTATCTTATTGCCGAATTTGCATGTAACTTTAAGCTTAAGTTGGACTTGGTAATCCTGAAATTTCCGTTTGTAATTTATTTGTAGAGGGGTCGAGGGTTTAGAAGTTGCCAAATATTAGGTACGAATTATTAAAATGTAACCAGGATCCATGGATTCCAAGTCCCTTGGAACACCTAGGAATATGCATTTTTGTACATAGAGTTTTGGAATTCACATGGACAGGGAAATTCAGGGCATCTTGCTGAGAATGGAAAGGGATTCCTGTTCTTGGAGTTCTCAATCGCCTAAATCTACAAAATCTTTTGATAACGTTTAATCAGCAATCTGGGCTTCTATGCCGCCCATTTTTAGTGTGTCTTTTGAAACGGGACCAGGAATCTTGTGTTCCAATTCCTCACCAAATTTATGGATGTCTTTCTCTTGATATCCAAGCAAATGGAAATCTAGGTCACCAGGATATATCTTGGCGTCTTGCTGAGAATGAAGCAGGAATTTCAGAATTGGGAGTCCTCATATACAGAACACTGCAAGACCTATAGCTACGGAAGAATAAGGAATCTTGGTTGCACTAGGCCTCCATCTCAAAAACCTACAGATCGTCTTGCTAAGAGATAACCACCATTCAGGTTTTGGGAGTAGGAATCTGGATAATAGGAGTCCTCATATACAGGAAACTGCACTGTCTATTGCTAAAGGAGAATAAGGAATCTGGTTTATACGTGTCCTCCATACCAATAAATCTTCAGGGTTTCTTGCTAAGGATTAAACACGAATTTGGGTTTTTGAAGCAAAAACTAGGGAAATGAAAGGCTCATATACATACAAATGCACTGACTTTTCCTAAGAAAGAATAAGGAATGTGGGTGACATGTTTTCTGAATCTCCAAAAAAATACACGGTGTCTTCCTAAGCTCTAAAAAAGAATCAAGCTTTCAACGCATGTATCTGTGAACAGATACATATACTGGTAACAGCACGGCTGTAGTTAAAAATAAGGAATCAGGTTTATAAGATTCCTCAGTCTTGAAAATCTACAGGACACCTTGCTGACGGCTATAGAAGAACCAGGAATTCGAGGCATGTATGTGGGTAATAGCAATCCTCATATACAGGAAACCACATGGCCTCTTGCTAATAAAAGAGAAGAAATCTGATTTCCACGGTTCCTGTATAAAAAATCTACATGACTTCTTACTAAGGCCTATACAAGAATAAAGGTTTTGAAACAGGGATCAATGGAAAGAGAGTCCTCACATACAGGACACTGCATGACCTCAAACTAAGTACGAATAAAGAATCATTGTGGTATGCGCCCTCAATCCAGAAAATTCCTAGGTTGTCTGCTATGGGACAAACAAGAAACAGATCTTCGCGCTCCCCAAATGTTTCAGAGCAATTTAGCTTTCGGATATTATTAATTGGTCATTTCAGGACTCCAGAAACATTCTGGACCTCTTAAAAGTTGTGAATGGTTTTGGGCACTCCAAGTCCATTAGGTTCCTCAGAACAACTAAGACCAGATTCCAGGACAAAAAGAATCTTCTTGCCATATTTCGGTGTAACTCTGGTCTTAAGGTGAACCATGTAATCCTTCCCCTTCCATGTCTCTTTTTATTTTGAGAAAGTACAAGGGGTTTTTCACTTACCAAATGATTACTACATACTTT
>NW_007247192.1:2030-9554 GCF_000164805.1 Carlito syrichta | reverse complement strand
ACTGAAACTCACTAGATCACTCACTGCATGTAGTCAATGAGAGGCCAGACCACTCACTCACCATTGTTGCTTCCTCACTCCTCCATAATTCCTGTTTTCCTGTATGTAGCTACAGTCCTTCCTTGCTATATAAACACTCCAATTTTTAATCTGTTGGGAGATGGATTTGAGACCAACCTCCCATTCTCCTCACTGACATCACCCATAATATAATAAAACCTTATTTCCTGGCAATACTCATTGTTTTAATGATTGGATTTTTGTGCTACAAGCAATGGGACCTAGACCAAACTCCTGGATTTTCAGTAACAAAATAAACTCTAATATCTTTATGACAGGAGGGTGTTTTGCAACTTGAATCCAAGCATCCAGATGAATTCAGCTTCCTACACTCCCATGAAAATGAGAAAATGGGCGTGTTATCCTTTGTGATGACTACATCTCAGAGATGTGTTCCAGCCTCTTGGGAAACACATTCCAGGTTGTAAAACCAGCAAGTGACTTTTTATCTTTTTAAAAAATTTCATACATCTTTAAAAAGCGGACACACAATTTACAAATTTTCTAAAATAAATGCCCTGAGAAAATGGTGGGGGATTTTGTCCCCCTTATGATTGATTTATGTTGACTCTTACAATAGCTAATAGATATCTAGCCAAAAAGGAACTATAATTTGAGAAGGCAGTTCCTATGATCTGACTTTTTTTTTGACACCTCCACTGCCTCAGTCATGCTCCTATTTTGTCCCAAGTCACTCAGATCTGGCAGTCTACTTGCAATTCTATCAGCCAAATGAAACTCTGCAGTTAGGTGACTTGCCTCTCACCTCTATCATCTAAAGCAGAATACTATGCTCTTCTATTGTCATTCAAAATTGTCACATGGGATTTCAGCTTCTTTTCTAACAAGTCAATGAAAGCTTTTCCAGATGGAAGCAGGGGTGTTTGTGTACTGGGAGTGCGGAAGGTATTCCTACTAAGAAAATGGACTGTTCCCACTGAGTTAACATTAGAAGTCTAACATTTACCATTTCACAAATGGAATACTTGAGGCTGTGAGAGGTTAAGTGGATTCCTTAAAGGAGGCAAATAGCATATGTGGAGGTTCATGTGTGAAGTCCAAGAATCCTCTTTATAATATGTCAGGCTATGCTGGAAACCAAATCAGCTGTCTTCAAAAGAACAAGGATTCTTTTCATTTGCCTGTCACCTTTCATGATGAATGAATCCATTGCTTACTGAGTGCAGTTCCTACAAAGCACAAAATAACCAAGAGTCTTCAAACACCTTTCCTTTGCCCCATGGGTTGTAACTCTAGTAAAAAGAGTCTAGTAACTGTCAAAGAGTAAATAAACCAAATAGTGGAGGAGATGATTTCATTAGGGTTTGAAAGGCACAGAGAACAGTCAGAAGGGCGTCCTCAAGATGGCCCAGCCTCCCAAAGACAACAAAGGCCCTAAGCAGCTTTTCCCACACGTGCAAAACTTAAACCTGTGCTCAAACAACCTCTCCCTATAGGAATATTACCTCATAGTCTCCTCCAATAAAACCCAAGCATGGCACTGGCCAGCCACTGCAAGGTCCATAAATATACCCCTCTCCCTACATAGCTCTCTCTCTCTCTCTTGTTCTCTCTCTCTGTCCCTGCCACTCTCTTGCTCTCTCTGTCTCTCTCTCTCCCCCTTCTCTCTTACTCTCTCTCTTCACACTCTCTCACCCTCTCTCCCCCTCTCTCACTCTCTCTCTCCTTCCCTCTTTCTCTCTCTCTCCTGCTCTTCCTCAGTTACAGTCCCTTCGTGTAACTGCCCCTTTAATAAATCTCTTGGTTCAGACCGGGTGTGGAGTCGTTACTGGTGCCAAACTTCTTTCAGAGAGAGTCTTAGTCAGGTCAACAGAGATGTTTATCTTTGGATCTTGTTAGTTTCAGAGGGGCAGACAGTTCTCATCTTAGCTAATTAATAATGAGACAAAGAATGGGTAGTGGAGGATTTGTATCTGGGGTCATCTGCACATTTTGGCAAAAGGGGAAAGATGTGTGCTCAACCTTGTCATCAACAAGGTGCTTATCATGACCCATAATAGGGACAGAGCTGGGTGTGTGCTTGGAAATGACACTGCGGGATTTTTTCATACATTCCATATGTGCACTGGACACTGTTTCTTTTTAAGAGAATATAGGAATTCAATTTCTCTAAGTAGGGATTCTGAGTATCTCATTACCTGAAGCGTTCATTTATTACAAAATGATTAACTTTCTGTTTGTGTGTAAGGTTTGTGAGAGACTATAGATAAATCTTTTTTTTTTTTTTTGAGTTGGAGTCCCACTCTGTCACCCAGGCTGGAGTGCAATGGCACACTCATGGCCACCCCAGTGTCGACCTGCTGCGCTCTGGCAATCCTTGTGCCTCAGTCTTCCAAGTAGCTACCATGCCTGGCTACTCTTTAATTTATTGTAGAGACGAAGTTTCACCAAGTTGTCCGGGCTGGTCTTGAAACTGGAACCTCAAGCGATCCATTCGTCTTGGCCTCCCAAAATGCAGGGATTACAGGCTAAGCCACTGAGCCTGGCCCATAGAAATCTTAACTGTTTCAAACACCTATGCAATTCTGTACAGAATGAGTGTTCTGGCTGGGAGAGATTCAGTTTGGACTTTTCATCAATAAGAATAAGTATGAGACTCGCTGAAACATGTTGAAACTCACCAGACAGTAAATATCCTGCTCTGTTTCATGTTCAAAACTGACAGGTGACAGAAACCTCATTCTCACCAGATAGGCACGACCCAGTAACAGTTGAGCCTCAGGAAAGTCACAGGGACTTTAAATTTGAGTGTGGAACAAGAGAACACCTCTCTTCCAGCAAATAAAGTAAATGAAGATACACATAAAGTCTCAGAGTGACGCTTCCATCTTATTAACAGAGTTCAAAGACCTTACAAAGGCATTTTATAGACCTCTCCAATTAGAAGTTTGTTTTAAATGCCCAACTAGGTAAAATGTAATGATATTTGTCTTGAAGAACTTTCAAACCTAAGTGGGTTTCAACAGGCAAGCCTTTCTCTGAGTATTTTATTTTATTTTCCTGTGCATAAAATTCTATGTTCTCTACCCTCCCTACTCCTCAGCATTTGCAAAGGAATCTGATGATAATTGAACTCAACAGTAATTTGTCTAATGCCAACTATTTTTGAACCTCTGTGCTGGGCCCTGGGGACACAATAATGAAAACAGTGCCCTTCTCCCAGACTACTCAGACTGCCTTCTCTTCTTTTCTGTTGTATTTACTTGCCTGGAATATATAAGCACAATTGTGGGCATGTTCTTTCAATTGTGGGACAATTAAACATAGTTATTCTGCATCTTGATAAAAAGCCTGGTGCCAAGACAGGTAGCAGCCCCAGCGGCAGTTCATCTGGGCCTCTCAGGAGCCTTTGCCTGGTTGCAGAACCCCAGAGAAATTTATGAGATTGAATCTGTAACACTTAAGAGGCAATTTTTACATTTTATAATAAAGGTCCACACAACTGGATTCCCCCTTTGCTTGGGAATGGAGTGGATTTGTGCACAGAGAAGCTGACTTGCATGTTAAGGAGCTCAGTGAGGATGGAATGGTGTTGCTGACCATTTACCAGGCTGCCCAGTCTGAGGGTCATGCAGCCATCAGAAAAGGGTGGTCAAAAACTGCCTTAAAAGGAGGAAAAACAAACTCTCAATTATTGCAAGTGCAAAAATCATAATTTTTATTTTAAAGGTTAGCATGGCCAGGCTCGGTGGCTCAGCCTGTAATCCCAGCACTTTCGGAGGCCAAAGAGAGTGGATTGCTTGAGTTCAGTGGTTGTAGACCAACCTGGGTTACTTGGCAAAACTTAATCTCTACAATAAAATAAAAAATAGCCGGGATGGCAGCGCAAGTCTGCAGTTCCTGTTACTTGGAAGGCTGAGGCAGAAGAATCGCCGGAGTTCAGCATGTTGAGGCTGCGGTGACCTTGAGCATTTTACTGCACTCCAACCTGTGAGACGGAGTGACTCCAACTCAAAAAAAAAAAAGGGTAGCATTTCTCACAATAATTACAGTCACATGCTTATATAATATATACACTTCCATCTCAAATACTAGTGGGTTGGCTTTATTGAAATCTTGAACAAAATATCCTTTCAACTTTGTTGTACTTATTTCCATAACACTTATATCATTATTACACATTTCACTCAGTTTCTATTGAAACATTACCTTTGTTCATTATTGCTACCTCTAAATTTTACAAGAATTTTTTTGTCTTTAATGAGAACAGTATGTAGCTATGCAGTTACATTAATGCCATATAAAAAGCATCAAAATATGTACTTATTGCACAGATTGTCAAAATATAAACAAAATATAAAACAAAAGACAATAGAGATATACAAATATTGCCCCTAAACCTGCAGTAAATATACTCTTTTTTTTTTTTTTTGAGTTGGAGTCTCACTCCATTGCCCAGACTGGAGGGCAGTGGCATACTCCCGGCCACCACAGCCTCAACCAGCTGGTGGGCTCCAGCCATCCTTCCACCTCAGCTTTACAAGTAGCTGGAACTACGGGTGCATGCCACCATGCCTGGTTGATTTTTGATTTATTGTAGAGACGAGATTTCACCAGGTTGCCCAGGCTAGTGTGGAACTCATGGGCTCAGGCTATCCACTCACCTCAACCTCCCAAAGTGCTGGGATGGCAGACTGAGCCACCAAGCCTGGCCACATATACTCCTAAGATGTTAAATGACAATGCATCAAACATATTTCCAAGCAACTTACCTGATAGTTGTACCTGAATAAACAGTTTTCCTTTGATTAATCCTAGGGTAATGTTATTTCCACTTTGGTCTTCTCTGTGGTATAAAATCCCATCTCTCTGAAGTTTTGGGATTTTTTTTAACAATTTCCATTGTTTTTTATTGTACATATAAAAATGACATCATTTAAGAAGAGTCATAATGACAAGATATCTAGAGAATAAAAACAAAGAATTCAAGCTTTCTGACAGCACAGGAAACAACCAACAGATTGAGGAGGCCACCTATGGAATAGGAGAACCTATTTCCAAATCATATATCTGATAAGGGATTAACATCCAAACTATATAAGAAACTCCTACAACTCAATAGCAAAAAATAAACAAATTACCAGATTTAAAAAGATGTAAAGGCCTTGAACTTACATTTCTTCAAAGAAATGTCCAAATGACCAACACACATATAAAAAGTTGTTCAATATCATTAATCATCAGAGAAATGCGAATCAAACCATAATGAGCTACCACCTCTCATCTGCTATGTTGGTTATGATCAAAACAACAACAATAATAAAATGATAACAAGAGTTGGCAAGTATGTGGAGAAAATGAAATCTTTATACATGGTTGGAAGGAATACAAAAATGTCACAACCCCTTACAAAACAGTATGGAGGTTCCTCACAAAATTAAAAATAGAGTTATCATGTGATCCAACAATCCTACTTCTGGGTATTCAAAAATATAAAACCAGCATCACAAAGACATATTTGAACTCTCATGTTCATTGCAGCATTATTCACAATAGCCAAGATGTACAAATAGCCTTTATACCCATTGACATATAAATGGACAAAGGAAATGTGGCACAAGCTTACAATAGAACACTATTATATGGAAGGAAAATCTGCCACCTGTGACAATATGAACCTTGATAATGTTATGTTAAGTGAAATAAGCCAGACACAGAAGGACAAAGGAAAAAATACAGCATGATTCCAGTTATAGGCACAGTCTAAAATAGTCAAACTCATAGAAGCACAGAGTGAATGTGGTTACCATGACCTGAGAGAAGTGGGAAATGAAGAGTTGCTGTTCAACAGGGATAAGATATCAGTTAGGAAAGATGAGTGAGTCCTAGAGCTCTGTGACATACATCACTGTACCTATAGTGAAGGATACTGTATGGTACACTTGTTAAAAAGGGTCATCTCATGTATCTCATGTTGTATTCTTATCACAATTTTTAAAACATGGTATCCACTGGGAAAGAAAAAGATCTTTACACATAAGCTTTTTCACTTATTGTGATTTCAAATGGCAACCCAATTACTCTGAGATAATGACTAATATCTCTTCTCAACCACAGTGTTCCTTCTTCCTCAAGACGACCCTCTATGAACTCTGATAACCTAGCTTTCCTGTGTTTCTCCACTCAGAGATTGCTCTAAAATCTTAGTTCACTTGAATCTTGTGTTGGAATTTTTTTTTGCCTGATTTTTAAATTTAAAAGATATAACTTGATTGGACTCATTGGCTTCTGATCAAATCTATAAAACTTCTTTCATCAAAACCAAGCACTTCAATCAGATTCCTGAAAGACAGTAAAATTATTTCCAATATAAATGTGATGCTTATGAATGTTTTCCAAATATATGAAACTTTATTTTACACACAAATACATTTTTAGCATGAGGAGGACTCTAGACTACTGACAGGTGGCCAGTTGTTCAAGCTGTGTTCAGATAAGGCAAATACAAAGAAAAAACATACTGTAAACAATGGAATTCTCTTATGGTACCAGAGGTACACGTTCTCTTATGGTACACAGAGGTTAACACGTTCAATTTCATTGTTAGCTTTTCCTAACATTTTTTTCTAAAATGTATCTGCTAAAAATAGGTCTTATAATCTACTCCTTACTGGTCCTATTTTATACATGTCATTATGAAAACAAATAAATATCCATTTCTTCTCCTCTGTAAAAAGAGATCATCATCAAAACTTTTGATCAACATTCACTGCATCTATCTATCTATCTATCTATCTATCTATCTATCTATCTATCTATGAGTTGGAGTCTCACTCCATTGCCTAGGCTGGAGTGCTGTGGCATGCTCATGACCACCCCAGCATCGACCTGCTGGGCTCAGGTGATTCTTCTACCTCAGCCTTACAAGTAACCAGAACTACAGGTGTGCACTACCACACCCAACTAATATTTTGTGTGTTTTTGATTTATTGTAGAGATGAGGTCTCTCCAAGTAGCCCAGGCTGTTCTCAAACCCGTGAACTCAGCCAATCCTCTCACCTCGGCCTCCAAAAGTGCTGGGATTACAGGCTTGAGCCACCACACCAGGCCTTTTTTATTTATTTCAAAATAACTTTTACATTCACAGTATCTCTTTGTTTATTTAAAAATAACTTTTATGTAAATGGCATTACATTTAGCCTAAATCTGCCTCCTTGTAAGTGTGGCCCAAAGCTTTCTCTGTCCACAGTAAACTGTAACCTAACTGGATGAGCAAACAGACTGTAACCCACTCTTGTAACAAGTAGCAGAGACTCAGCTAATCACAAAAGCCATACTTGGACCACTGACAAACTGCCAACTGTTCAAGCTGTGTTCAAATAAGCAAATGTTGAGCTGTAACCCATCTGGCTGTTTTTGTACTTCATTTCCACTTTCTGTAAGTCACTTTCCTTTTTCTATCCATAAATCCTCGACCATGTGGCAGTACCTGAGTGTCTCTGA
>NW_007247192.1:0-1475 GCF_000164805.1 Carlito syrichta | reverse complement strand
CATGCACTGCCATGTTACATATCTGGATTCTAAAAGAACACCTGTTGGCATTGATTGCATCCTGAAAAAAATGTAAAAAGGAGCTCATACTATCTGGAAAAATCTCACCTTATCTTTCATGTTTCAGAATAAAAAGAAAAATAAAAGTAATTGCCCTTTAAAAATACATTTGTGGGCAACCCCCTTGGGGCCCCTCTCACTGCAGGAAATTTTCTGTCTTCTCAATAAATCCTGCTTTCAAAAACAAACAAAACCAAAAATATTTGTATAGATCCTAGCGAAACCAAATAATATATGAAGCTGTTTTTCAGATGATATTTTCTGAGTCAATAGAATGACATTATCTATTTACTTAATTTGTTTAATTAGATTTTTAAAAAAATAACCATAATATGAATCTACAGGTACACATATCATTCACATTATCTACCATATTTAATGTAAAATAGTTACAACCGTGATTTTAAAAACCTTATCTACGTTATATAGTTTTCTTTTAAAAATTCAATGCTTTGATTTTTCTCACATCTTATTGTTTTTTTGTTTTGTTTTGTTTTGTATTTTGAGTTGGAGTCTCACTCTGTAGCCCAGACTGGAGTGCAGTGACTGCTCCTGGCCACCGCAGTCTCGACCAGCTGGGCTCTGATGATCCTTATGCCTCAGTCTTCCAAGTAGCTGGAACTACATGCGCACGCTACCACACCTGGCTGATTTTTTATTTTTATTGTAGAGATGAGGTCTTGCCAAATTGCCCAGGCGGGTCTCAAACCCATGGGCTCAGTCAATCCATTCACCTAGGCCTACCAAAGGGCGGGATTACAGGCTAAGCCACTGAGCCCAACTGATTTTCTCACATCTTATTAACTACCTCTAAAAAGTTCATTTACCAAGTATACAGTGGATAAGCATTAGATGACATCTAAATAATATATTGATTGGACAGTTTTCCTGAAACATAACTGAACGACTGGGCAAAAAAGTAATAAAATTCTTTGTCAAACATGATTTTTAAAAAAATCTATTTCTGGCAGCCTCCAGCCCGCGCCGGCGGGACGCCTGCAGCCTGGCGCCGCGCGCACCCCTTTCCGGCCTGGAGCCCTCTCCTCGCGTGGGCCCCGCCGGGCCGTCCCGTCGTGCCCCCCACCCTCGATCTCAAGCCACCGTGGAGCTCCGCCGCCTCGAAACGTTCACCGCGAGTGGGTCGGGGGAGTCAGTAAAGAAGATGCTGGGTCACCCAGAACCCAGGAGATGGGACCAAGACTGCAAACTGCTGAATAGACAGACTGTAAAGCAGAGGGAAAAGTGAACAAAACCAGAAGACCCTCATAAGGAAGAACAGGTCATTGCAGAAGAGAAATAAAAGCAACCCCACCTTCCCTCAAAAACAGAATTGAAGAGGGGGAGGGAAAGGGGTAAAGGGAGAAAAATCTACAGAAATGAAGAAAAACCAAAAGAAGAGTATGGGTCTCTCCCAG
>NW_007247191.1:167592-172608 GCF_000164805.1 Carlito syrichta | reverse complement strand
AAAAAAAAAAAAAAAGAAGTTGTTTAAGCCAGGCAGGAGTCTGATATGCCCCCAGTCATACACCGTGGTCACTGAGGTCCCTGACCTCAACTACATGGAATGCCCCAAAGGCAAAACCCAGCGCAAAGCACCACTCTTGTGGCCACCTCTAGCAGGAGCACCTCCTCTGTCTTCCCTGTCTGACACGGGTCCCTCTTGTCACGTGCTCTCGTGGTAGCCTGTGTCTTCCCTAACACAGTCCCACGGCGTAGACTCACTTATTCATTGTCTACCACACACAGTGTGAGCTGCATGGGGGCACCAAGCCACAGCGGGCACTCAAAGAACACACACACACACACACACACACAGAAGGAAGGGGGAAGGTGGAGAGGGGAGGGGAGGAGAGAGAGAAGAAGGGGAGGAGGGAGAGAAGGGGAGAAGGAAGAAGGAGAGAGGGAAAGAGGAAGGGGGGGAGGAATTGGAAATCCAGCCTCAACACGGTGCATCTCCTAGAATCCCCTGAAAAGCAAGTCAGTTTCAAAAGGAAGGAGACGCCTCCCGACATGCTGCTGGGCGATAAATGGGGTCGGGTCGACAGCCGCGTCTCAGGCGGAAGGGACGTTTCCTTCATCGAAGGCCACCAGCCGCCCATCCGTCCGCCCGTGCGTGGCAGGCTGAAAAACAACAGGCAAGGCAAGGGGTGCGGAAGGAGGGGGGATTATCAGCTTCCAAAGATGTCTTGCCCTCATCTTCTTGTATCGCCTTAAAAAATAAACAGCAAGCCGGGCTCAGTGGCTCAGCCTGTAATCCCAGCGCTTTAGGATGCTCAGGTGAGTGGATTGCCTGAGCCCGCGGGTTCGAGACCCGCCTGGGCAGCTTGGCCAGACCTCGTCTCTACAATAAATCAAAAAAATTAGCCAGGCATGGTAGCACACGCCTGTAGTTCCAGCTTCTTGGAAGGCTGAGCCAGAAGGATTGCCGGAGCCCAGCGGGTCAAGGCTGCGGTGACTGGGAGTATGCCACTGCATTCCAGTCTGGGCGACAGAGGGAGACTCCAACTCAAAAAAATAAATAAATAACCACCAAAAGATAAAAAATAAAATAAAATAAACAGCAGGCCAAGCACGGGGGGGCTCATGACTATAATCCCACACTTTGGGAAGCCAAGGTGGGAGGATTGCCTGAGCCTGTGGGTTCAAGACCCGCCTGGGCAACTTGGCGAGACCTCATCTCTACAATACACCAAAAACCTTAGCTGGGCGTGGTAGCATGTGCCTGAAGTTCCAGTGCGGAGGCGGAATGATGGCCTGAGCCCAGCAGGTTGAGGCTGCAGTGGTGGTGAGCATGCCACCGCACTCCAGCCTGGGTGCCAGAATGAGACTCCAACTCAAAATAAATAAATAAACAAACAAATAAATAAACTGCAATTAGCTCCTGCTACTTCATAATGTGGGGACATAGTTCTCATTAAGATTCTGATTACGTTTTGTGCTATTTTTACATTTTTTTTTTTTGAGTTGGAGTCTCACTCTGTCACCCAGACTGGAGTGCAGTGGCGCTCCCGGCCACCGCAGCCTTGACCTGCTGGGTTTCGGCGATCCTTCTGGCTCAGCCTTCCAAGAAGCTGGAACTACAGGCGTGCACTACCATGCCCGGCTAATTTTTGATTTATTGTAGAGATGAGGTCTCGCCAAGTTGCCCAGGCGGGTCTTGAACCCGCGGGCTCAGGCAATCCACTCACCTCAGCCTCCCAAAGCGCTGGGATTACAGGCTGAGCCACCAAGCACGGCTTATTTTTACATTTTAATTTAATTTTTGAGAGATGGGGTATCACTCTGTTGCCTGGGCTGGAATACTCATCACAGCCTTGATTTCCTGGGCTCAACGGATCCTCCTGTCTCGCCTCCTGGGTAGCTGGGACTACAGGCCTGCACAGCCACACCCAGCTCCTGTTTCATGCTATTCTGTGACCACCTACATACCTAACATTCACTCACTCACTCACTCACTCGCTAATTCCTTCCTTCCACAAACCTACGAGAACAGGGCATATTCTCAGGAATGAAACGATACAAAACGCACGCCCCTCCTGGGTGTGCTCATAGGTGCTACCTAAGAGTGTGTCCAAAAACGGAATGAGCTAACAGAGGGGCCCTGGGGCCTGTGACTCACCCACCTGCCCCACCCCCACCCCCAGAGCCTGCAGGAGTGAGGACATGCCTTGTGTTTACAGCAACAGAGTCCAGCGGAGATCACTCATAGGGTTTTGTCCCCAGCCTCACCGCTTCCGCCAGGGCTGCTGGCAAGATCGATTCAGCATCTCTTTCCCTGGAGCATGAGTGAATGTGCCGGGGAGCAAACACACCTCCCAAGGGGTGTCCACGTTGTGCCAGCATGGGTGCCTTGAGCGATACTCACAGCCATCTTTGGGAGTGGCTCTTACATCACCCATTCTACAGATAAGGGAACTGAGGCTCCGAGCTGCTAAATGCAGGAGCTGGGATTCAAAGGCAGGTCTGCTTTGCTAAAGCTTTGCTCTGTGGGGTCTGGGTTAGACCCGCGACAGAGAGATAGCCGGTGACTTTGGGCAAGTCCTCTGATCCAAGCCTCAGTTTCCTTCTCTGCAGAGCAGGGAGTCACGTGATCATCTCTCAAATATTTTCTGAGCCCCTGCGACGCCCACAGCACGGGGCTGCCAGGGTGATACAGTGAGAAGCCGTCTCTGCTCAGTAGCACTCCTGCTCTAAAGAGATTGACAAAGTAAATGCAAACGTAGGGCCCAGAGTGGCTCCGGGCACACACCACGTGCAAATTGGCACCTTTCTACTATACTTACTCCTTTCTACTATACTTGTGGCCATTACGAAAGGCCTGGCTCGTGCCAAGCACATAACAGCCCCCGGGGTCTCACAGGAAGAGGCGGGCTGAGAACTTACTCAATTCATTCACCACCCACGCTGTCCGAGCATGTCTGTGCCAGATACCCGGTAACATCCTGAGATACCAAGGAGCCCTCGGCAGGGATTTGGTTCAAACTCACACCTGCATCACCGAGGCCTAGAGAGGCACCTGGCACCTTGAGGGTCCCCAGGAGCTGTTTGCTGAGGGACAAGTGACGGACTGGTACATGCCAGCTAGGCGTAGTGCAGGGCAGCGAGGGCTACGACGGCTGGGGCGGGGGGGTGCTGGCTCAGAGCATCCCAGCATCTGCACAGACGGAAAAGCTTTGGGGAAACATTTCAGCAAGGCCAAGGATGATGAAGAGCTTCAGAGGTGAGGCTGGGGTGGAGATGGCAAGTATTCCAGGCAGAGGGAACAGCATGTGCAAAGGAATAGAGCTGGGCTTTCTGTTTTCCTTTCTTTTAGAGAAAGGCTTTCTCTATTTTGCCCAGGCTGACCTTGAACTCCTGGCCCCAGGCCATCCTCCCACATCAGCCTCTTGAGTGGCTGGGATGACAGGCATGCACCCCACCCAGGTGAAGGGTGGGAGATGACCAGACAGACAAGCTGGGACCTGGCTGGAGCTTGCTGGTGTGACTGGGTGCTGTACTAGGTACCAAGAAGCCACGGAAAGCTCTCAGAGCAGAAGAGAGGTACGCACCGCAGTCCAGTTATCCCTGTGGCCTTCCCTCGGGATCCCACTCCCTCTTCCGAGAGCCACGGAAGACTCAAGAAACAGGCCACCAAGGACAGGTTGAATTTCTCCATAGGCGAAGAAACTACCTTCCACACCCCCACCCAGAAGTGTCCCCAGGAGCCGACTCACAGCATGGGTGGCACAGTTGGCGGCATGTTCGTACTCTGTGGGCTGGTACCTCTTATGGGCAGGGACGCGGTGGTTCATGAACCTGGAACGAGAGGAGAATTCCAGGAAATTCAGCTGGAGACACAGCTGGGGTCAGAGGTTCCAGCAGGCCTGAAGACCTCACCCGGTTGCTGGCAAAATGAGAGCCCTCTTCTTGCTCGCCCTTTTTTGAGTCAGGGTCCTGCTCAGTCACCCAGGCTGGGCTGCAGTGGCATGATCACAGATGACCACAGCCTCGACCTTCTGCACTCGGGCAATCCTCCCACCTCAGCCTCCCAAGCAACTGGGACTCTAGGTGTATACCACCACGCCTGGCTAATTTTCTGATTTTTTATTTTTATTTTTGTACAGACAAGGTCTTGCTGTGTTACCCAGGCTGGTCTCAAACTCCTGGCCTCAAGGGATCTTCTTTCCTCGGCTTTCCAAAGTGCTGGGATTATAGGCGTGAGCCACAGCGCCCGGCCTTCTCTTTCTGATTATTAAATGTTTTTGGAAGAGTCAATATTTTATGATAATAAGAGTCAATATATTATTTAGGGCTTAATGCCCTAATGCAGTGTTTGTTACAAATCTCCACTATATATTGGGATGCAGCACTCTCTTCGTGTTCTAGTTTTTAATTTTCTCTAAGTGTCACTTGCATATGGCATAGTATAGCTCTGTTGGGTGTGACTTGATGCAGTTTTACATAGACACGTGACCATATGACCCCCACCCACCAGGAGCTACAGCTCAGTTCCCAGCCCCAGGAAGTGTCCATATGGGCCTCCCCAGTGGAGATCCTTGCCCAAGAAAACGACCTTCTGACATCATAGTATATTTGTTTTACCCGTTCTTGAACTTGCTCTCAATGAGCTCATACAGAACACACTTGTTTGTACCTGGCTTCTTTTGCTCAGTGTGACTTTTGTGAGGTTCCTCCATGTTGTTAGAGACAGTTGGTTGTATTCGTGGCTGTATAGTATGCCACCGGGATAACAGAGCACCAACGATTTCTCCAACCTACTGCAGACAGACACTGCTGTTTGGGGTTCTTATGGACACCACCACTCGTGAACATTTTGTGCACTTCTTTTGGTGAACAGATGCACTCATCTCCACTGGGCCCAGACCCACAGGTGGAATTAGTAGATGACTTTATCTTAAAAATAAATATTCTTGCCGGGCTCGGTGGCTCAGCCTGTCATCCCGCGCCTTTGGGAGGCTGAGGTGAGTGGATTGCCTGAGCC
>NW_007247191.1:163997-167472 GCF_000164805.1 Carlito syrichta | reverse complement strand
GGAGCGGCCACTGCACTCCAGTCTGGGCGACCGAGTGAGACTCCAACTCAAAACAAAAAATAAATAAAAATAAATAAATAAATATTCTCGGCCGGTTGCAGTAGCTCACGCATGTAATCCCAGCACTTTGGGAGGCCAAGGCAGGAAGATTACTTGAGTCCAGGAGTTCAAGACCAGCCTGGGAAACAAGCAGAACCTCATCTTTACAAAAAAATAAAAAAATCAGCTGAACATGGTGCCACACACCTGTAGACCCAGCTACTTGGGAGGGGACTGCGGTGAGCCATGATTGTGCCACTGCACTCCGGTCTGAGTGACAGAGTGAGATCTCAACTCAAAAAAATTTTGTAATTAAAAAAACAATAAATAAACCTTCCTGGTGTTGAGGGGGGAGTTGGAATCTTCACAGCATCACCCTCTGCCTGTGATCCTCACTGAGCACCCTGTGGAGGCAGTACCCATTTATTAATGGGGAAGCACAGGAAACAAGATCACCAATGGAATGGGACACTCCCCAGCCCTGGCTGACTCCAGCACTGGGCTCTGCCGTTACATGAGTCTGTACAAGGGCGTGAAATCAGGCTGGGAAGGCCACACGGTGGAGGTGGGCAGGGAAGTGGCTTCCAAGGGGGTGAGTTCTGCACATACCTGGCTCCCGCCCAGAGGAGACCACAGCCACGCCCACATCCTGGGCTCACACGAGTTCAGAACCAGGTGGTAGACAGTCTACACCACGTGTCAGCCACCCGAGGGAGTTAAACTCCACAAAACACACCAAAAGCTCTCCCCCGAGGGCCCAATGATCATTCTGTAGACCCCTCACCCATAAGAAATGAGCATATGGCTCAGAACAAAGGGTTTAATGCATGTGGTTTACTGAGCAGATATTGAGCACATTAAAAAATTTTTAATTTATTTTTTATTCTTATTTTTATCTTTTTGAGTTGGAGTCTCACTCCGGCACTCAGGGCCACCCCAGAGTCGACCTGCTGGGCTCCAGCGATCCTTCCACCTCAGCCTTCCAAATAGCCAGAACTACAGGTGCACACTACCACACCCAGCTAATTTTTTGATTTATTGTAGAGTCGAGGTCTCGTCAAGTTGCCCTGGCGGGTCTCGAAACCGTGGGCTCAGGCAATCCCCTCACCTCGGCCTCCCAAAGTGCTGGGATTACAGGCTTGAGTCACCACATCCGGCCTTGAGCACTTTTTGTATGCTGGGGTCATGGTAGTACAGTTCATGGGCCATTTATAGAGCACATTGTGTGAGCTGGTTCCGTGCGAAGTACAGTTCATGAAGCATTTATGAAGCACCTTCTGTATGTCAGATTCATGCTGGCATAGTTTCTGAAGCAGACATTGAGCACCTTCTATGTGCTGGCTGGCATGCTAAGTATAGTTTATGAAGCATTTATTAAGCACCTTATGTATGCCAGGTCCCTGCCAGTACAGCCCCTGGAGCATTCGTTGAGTACCTTCTGAATGCCAGCACAGTTCACAGAGCATTTATGGAGCACACTGTGTATGTGGGCTTTGTGTGTGCTGGTGTAGGGATGACAAGAGTAAAGAATGGGGGTGGGGGATGTCTGCCAGTCTCTGACACTGTGACTTGTCCTGGGACTCCTGGGTCTGGGTTTCCTATGCTGGCCTCTTTGGCACCTGGGTGGGTCCAGCAGTCAAAGTCAGGTGCCCTCACCCAAGGGGCCTGCCAGGAGCCCACAACCACCAGTCTGTCAGCCTGCCCTCCTTGCGGGTGGCCCGGAAGGTGTCCGTGGCTGAGACTGGCTCGTAAATAATCAGTAATAACAACAGAGGGTTACGGGTTGAACCGTGCCCTCCCAGAATTCCAACGTCGATGTCCTTACTCCCAGTGTCCCAGAATGCGACCTTTTTTTTGAGCACAGGATTGTTACCGATGGAATCAGTTAGGATGAGGCCACACGGGGGTAGGTGGGCCCTAATCCGACATGACCAGGGGTCTACGAGAAGACGAGAGGGACGGAGAGGAGAAGGTCACTGAAGGCAGAGACATAGGGAGAAGATGGCTGTGTGATGACGGAAGCAGGGGTCACCGTGATGCGCTAACACCCTGGACTGCTGGCCCCACCAGCAGGGGGAGAGAGGCCCAGGACAGATTCTCCCTTTGAGCCTCCAGGGTTACCACCTGCCCACACTTTGGTCCCAGACTTCAGGCCTCTGGGGTGGTGAGAGAAGAAACATCGGTTGTTTGAAGCCACCCGGCCTGTGGCCCACCTGTGACTGCAGCCCTGGGACACGGACGCAGGCACACCCAGGGTTCGCGTGGATCCACGCCGTCCAGACGTCCCCAAGGACACCGTGCCAGTGGACACTCCCACCGACCAGGCAGGGGGCACAGAGGCAAAGGGAGAGGGCTGCAACTGGCACCTGCCTCCGAGCCAGGTCCTCCAAGTCCTCCCCACCTAAGGAGTCCTCCTCCTCCGCCTGCTGCCAGGCACAGGCTGGGGGCCTTGCCTTCTCTGCTCCTGGGACCAACACCAGCCAGCCACCAAGGGTGCCAGCCTCACGGTCTGCGGGTGATGTCATGGTTGCCGTGGCGACCTGGGACAGACATTTATTTATTTCTGGGCTCCACAAGATGCCCCTTGTCTTTCGGTCACGCTGCAGCCATTGAATGCTGGCAGAGAGGGGAGAGGGAAGCTGGAGACAGGACTGGCGGGCAAACACCCAACCAACAGTTCCCACCACCCCAGAGACCCGAGAATGTTCCCTTTAATAACTCCTTGTGCCCTTGTTTCATTCTTTATAAACCTCTCGTCAGACATTTTAAGAGGACGCTGCATTCATATTTTAATTTGTTTTCATTTCAATACAGTAAAATTGTCCTTTTTTTTTAACTATAGATGTATGAGATCTGGCAAAGGGATAGAGTCATTTAACTACCACCACCATCAAGATAAGTAATAAATTCACCATTCCCCCAAAATTCCCTCCTCCCCTATCTCAGCCCGGCAGCCACTGCTCTGTTCTCTGTCCCTACAGCTTTGCCTTGTCCAAAATGTCACATAAATGGAGTCATACAGGCCAAGTGTGGTGGCTCACCCCTGTAATCCCCAGCACTCTGGGAGGCCAAGGCAGGAGGGTCCCTTGAGCCCAGGAGTTCAAGACTAGCCTGGGCAATATAACGAGACCTAATCTTTACAAAAAATAATATTAGCCAGGCATGGTTGGTGCCTGTAGTCCCAGATACTTGGGAGGCCGAGGAGAAGGATCGCCTGAGCACAGGAGGTTGAGGCTGCAGTGAGTGAGATCATGTCACTGCACTCCAGCCTGGGCGAATAAGGCTCTACTCAAAGTGAAAAAAAAAAAAAATGGAGTCATACAATAGCTGTACAACCTTAAAAAAAAAAGGTTTTTGTTTTTTTAACATATTTTTTATTTTAAAATTGTGGGGTACAGTTAAGGGTTAGGTATACAAATATTCATTGTGCAGGTAC
>NW_007247191.1:154207-163816 GCF_000164805.1 Carlito syrichta | reverse complement strand
ATTTTTTTTTTTTATTTATTGTAGAGATGAGCTCTCACCCTCCCAGGCGGGTCTCGAACCCGCGGGCTCAGGCAATCCACTCACCTCAGCCTCCCAAAAGCGCAGGATTACAGACTGAGCCACCAAGCCCGGCAATCCTTTTCTTATAGTATTATGGTAGTTGTTCAAGGTCTACTTATGAGTGAGAACATGTGACACTCAGATCTTGGTTCCTGTGAGAGATCACTCAGTATTATAAACTCCAATTCCATCCAAGTTGCTGCGAAATTCATGATTTTGTACTTTTTTATGACTGCATAATATTCCATTATGTATATGTACCACATCTTTTTAATCCAGTCCTCTTTTGATGGACAGCATGGTTGGTTCCATGATCTTGCTGTTGTGGACAATGCTGCAGTAAACATACGTGTGTGCTCTGAATGCCAAACAGGAACTTATTTATTTTCTACTAAAATGTTTCTAAGGCAAACTAGCTTTAAACAAAAAGAAAAATAAGCTGGGCATGGTACCATACACCTGCAATCCCAGCACTTTGGGAGGCTGAGACGAGAGAATAGCCTGAGCCCAGGCATTTGAGACCAGCCGGAGCAACTTGGCCAGACCTCGTCTCTACATTTTTTTTTTAAATTAGCAGGAGGTACAAGCCCGTGGTTCCATCTACTTGGAAGGCTGAGACGAAAGGATCACCTGAGCCCAGCAAGTCCAGGCTGCACTCCAGCCTGGGCCACAAAGTGAGACTTCAATTCAAAAAAGAAAAGGAAAAACGGACCCTCCTAAGTGTCACACTGTCATTCTCGACGCTTCTGTCCTATTCCCCATGCCCCGCCCCCTGCACTGCCTTCTGCGTTCTGGCTTTCCCGCTAAGCAGGATGCAGCTGAGATTCCTCCTGTGGCTGCACGTCCCTTGTCTCATTGCTGGGGAGCATTCTGCGTGTGGACGCACCAGCATTTGTGTATCCATTCCCCAGCGGAGGGACAAGGAGCGCATTTTACCAGATGAAACACACAAATGAAACTGACACCCTGTTCAGAGAGGCAGCCCCAACTGTGGGAAACTGCTCTTGGAAGAGCCGACGCTTCTAGTGGGGCCGTCACCGGTTAAACTAGAAGAGGGAAGGGGCTTTTCTCCTTCCTCTCTGGAGAACAGAAGCCCATTTTGCTGCCAGCCCTTGCTGCTTAGATGACTATGCAGCCGTGGCTTTGGGAGGACTCCCAGACTGAGCCAGGACCCAGCGCCAGATGCTGGTGGGAGACGAGGACAGAATTTTGAATTCCCACCCTGAAATGGAGGGGGCACGGGCTTTGGAGGGGGTGCAACTGGGGGGTAAATCCCAGCAGGGGCACTTAGCTGCGGTGGGATCTGGGGAAATTTCCTTAACACCTCTAGGTTGCAGCTTCCTGGTGCAAAAAAGGGAATATTACCTACCCTGCAGGTATCATGAGAGAATATGGCTCCCTACACAGCACCAGACATGCAGCAGGAGCTCAAGAAAATTCTCCTTTCACCTCCCTCCAAAGAGTTCTCCCAAAGAGCTCGGTGCTCAACTCACCCAGAAAGCCTTGCTGAAAGCCCACACTGTCCTTGTAAAGCAGATAGTACAGTGTGTGTCCCCATGTGAAGGGGGGCTCACAGGGGTGAGGCCATCGGTCCTCAATGTCGGCCACACATTAAGAATCACCTGGAGGCCGGGCGCGGTGACTCATGCCTATAATCCTAGCACTTTGGGAGGCTGAGGTGAGAGGACTGCCTGAGCCCACAGGTTTAAGACCAGCCTGAGCAGCTTGGCAAGACTTCATCTCTACAATAAGCCAAAAAAATTGGCCAGGCGTGGTGGTGCACGCGCCTGTAGTTCCGGCTACTTGGAAGGCTGAGATGGAAGGATCGCCTGAGCCCAGAAGGTTGAGGCTGCGGTGGCTGTGAGGGTGCCACTGCCCCCCAGCCTGGGTGACAGAGTGAGACTCCGACTCAAAAAAAAAAAAAAAGAATCACCTGTGGGGGGGCGCAGTGGCTCACACCTGTGATTCCAGCACTTTGGGAGGCAGAGGCAAAAGGATTGCCTGAGTGCAGGGGTTCCAGACAAGCCTCGGCAACTTGGTAAGACCTCGTCTCCACAAAAAATCAAACAATTAGCCAGCCGTGGTGGTGCGTGCCTGTAGTTCCAGCTCCTTGGAAGGCTGAGGCAGAAGGATCGCCTGAGCCCGGCAGGTCAAGGCTGCTGTGGCCGTGAGCGTGACAATGCACTCCAGCCTGGGTGACAGAGTGAGACTCCAACTCAACAAAAAAAAAGAATCACCTGGGACACAGACAAATGGATAAACAAATGGGTAACCCATTCACACAACAGACTATGATTCAGCCATAAAAAAGAGCGATGCTCTGACACGTGCTACAGCGTGGACAAACCTCAGCAATACAGCTCGGTAAAAGAGGCAGACACAGCCGGGCTTGGTGGCTCAGCCTGTAATCCCGCGTTTTGGGAGGCTGAGGTGAGTGGATTGCCTGAGCCTGCGGGTTTGAGACCCACATGGGCAACTTGGTGAGATCTCATCTCTACAATAAATCAAAAACTAGCCGGGCATGGTAGTGCACACCTGTAGTTCCAGCTACTTGGAAGGCTGAGGCTGAAGGATCGCCGGAGCCCAGCAGGTCGAGGCCGCGGTAGCCGGGAGCGGCCACTGCACTCCAGTCTGGGTGACAGAGTGAGACTCCAACTCAAAAAAATAAAAAAAATAAAAACAGGCAGGCACACAAGGCCACTTACTGCATAATTCCACTTCCATGAAAGATCCACAACAGGTAAATTCATGGAGACAGAACACAGACGGTGACTGCCAGGGCTGGGGGAGTGACTCTCTAACCAGTAAGAGGAGGAGGGCTGCTTTGGGAGAGATGGAAATGTTTTGGAACCAGACAGACGTGATGGTTGCACAACACAGTTCACCATTACTAAATGCCACTGAACTGTTCACTTCAAAATGGTTTGTTTTATGTGTTGTCCATTGTACCTCATTTTTAAATGCTGAGAGAATAATCACCTGAGAAACTTGTTTTATTTACTTATTTTTTAAAAATCAATTCAGATACCACCTAACCCCTGTAAGAATGGCCATCATTAATAAAACAAACAACAACAGATGCTGGCGAGGATGTGGAGAAAAAGGAACACTTCTACACTGCTGGTGAGAATGCAAACTTGTACAACCTCTCTGGAAACCAGTCTGGAGATTTCTGAAAGAACTAGAAATTGACCTTCCATATGACCCAGCAATTTCCCTATTAGGAATATACCCGGAGGAACTCAAATTATTCTACAAAGAAGATACCTGCACACATATGTTTGTTGCAGCTCTATTCACAATGGCAAAAACATGGAACCAACCATGTTGCCCATCGAAGCTGGACTGGATAAAAAATGTGGTACATATACACAATGGAATATTATGCAGCCATAAAGAATGACAAATATATGGACTTTGCAACAACCTGGATGGATTTGGAGTCGACCATACTCAGTGATTTATCACAGAAACAAAGAACAGCGTTCCATATGTTCTCACTCATAAGAGGACCTTGAACAATTAGAATGCTATACGAAAGCGATTGGCCGTAATGGGAAACTATAGGTGGGGGCGGGTGGGATTGGCATTGAGGGAAACTGCTAGGGGAGGGAGGGGCATCCCTCATCAACAAGGGTACCTGCATGATCAATGTTTGTATACCTAACCCTGAACTGTAACCCACATCTTTACAATTAAAAAAAAAATCAGCACCAGTGCACTCCTCAAGAATCTCACAGAGCAATAGGCCATGTGATGAGCCAGAAAATCAAGTCTTTTTCAGTATGTGATGCTCATTGACAGTGAGGATATAAATTGGAGGAGGTGAGCTAAATACTTATTGGTAGTCAGAGAAGAACTACATTTTTTTTTTTTTTGAGTTGGAGTCTCACTCTGTCACCCAGACTGGAGTGCAGTGGCCACTTCCGGCCACCGCAGCCTCGACCTGCTGGGCTCCAGCGATCCTTCCGCCTCAGCCTTCCAGGTAGCTGGAACTACAGGCGCGCGCTACCACGCCCAGCTAATTTTTGATTTATTGTAGAGATGAGGTCTTCGCTGCCCAGGCGGGTCTCGAACCCGCAGGCTCAGGCAATCCACTCACCTCAGCCTCCCAAAGCACAGGATTACAAGCTGAGCCACCGAGCCCGGCCAAGAACTACATTTTTATTTATGTTATTTAATCTAGTTATTTGGACTCTTTTTGATGTATGGCTTGTAATATATGCAGTATATCACTGTACAGATATCAGTCCATGCCCAAATACTCTTGTTACTGGTCCTGGAGTTTGATCTTAATATGTAGAGAACATTAAGTCATAATTTAATGTGATCTTGCTGATACATGTTGGCAGGAGCTCTCTGTTGTTGGTTCTTGAGGCCAAAAATAAATGCGCTCTCTTATCAGATTAAAAAAATAGAGACAGGGTCTCGCTACGTTGCCCAGGCTGATCTCAAACTCTTGGCCTCAAGTTGTGTTCCCACCTGGACCTCTCCCTAAGAGCTGGAATTGCAGGTTTGAGTCAACGTGCCCCGTCAGCCTGAGAATCTTCTAAACATGCCAATGTCCAGATTGCATCCCAGACCAAATAAACTGGAATGTCTGGGTCTAGAAGCCAGGCATCAGTCTTTTTAAAGTTCCCAGGTGACCAATGCATGGCCAGGCTGAGAAGCACTGGGTGAGTGCATTAAGGGCCCAAGAAGCTAAAACAACCCAGTGACTAAAAGTAATATGGAGGAGGCCGAGGCAAGAGAATTGACAGAAGCCAGGGGTGCGAGACCAGCCTGGGCAACTTGGTGAGATCTCGTCTCTACAATAAATTAAAATTTATCTGGGTGTAGTGGCATGTGCCTGTAGTCCCAGCTACTTGAAAGACTGAGGTGGAAGGATCACCTGAGCCCAGCAGGTCCAGGCTGTCGCGGCCGGGATCTTGCCACGGCACTCTGGCCTGGGCCACAGGGTGAGACTCTGACTCCAACAAACAAACAAACAAATAAATAAAAGTAATGCGGAGTTGAACAGAAGTAAGACCAGGAGTTAACCTAATGTCTCCTGCTAGATCCGTTGTTGTAGACAGAATTGTCTCCCCTCCCCCACATTAAAATGTTGATGCCCTAACCCCAGTGTGACTATTTGGAGAAAGGAAGTGATTAGGGTCACATGAGGTTATGAGAGTGCGCCCTGGTCTGATAGGATTAGGGCCCTTATAGGAAGAGACACCAATCTCCCTGTCTGTCGCTCCCTCTCCCTCTCTCTGTGTCTCTGTCTCTCTCTCCCCCCACCCTTCACTCTCCCCATTCTCCCTCCCCTCTCTCTACTCCCTCTCCGTCTCTCTTTCACTGTCCCCCTCTCCCCCCATGCCAGGACACAACAAGAAGATAGCCATCTACAAGCCAGGAAGAGAGCCCTCGCCAGACACTGACCACTCTGGCCCCTTGAGCTGGAACTTCCAGCCTCCAGAACTGTGAGACAATACATTTCTTTATTCTTGTTTTGCAAGGTATCCCGTCTTTGGTATTTTGTTATGGCAGCCCTAGCTGACTAATACGTGAGTGAATAAATCATGGTGTATCCATGATGAAGTTTTCTGCAGCCATCAGAAATATAACTGCAACATAAAAATATATTTAACGTCATTAGCCATTAGGAAAGTGCAGATTAAAACCACCATGAGATACCATTAAACAATGACAGCTAAAATTAAAATGCCAAATGCTGGTGAGGATGCAGTGAAACAGGATCTCTCCTACGCTGCTGATCAAATCGTAAAATGGTATGGACACTCTGGAAGTAAATGTGTGTCTGTTTCTTTAAAATCTGAACATACATTTACCACAGGACCCAGCAAATGTCCTCCTGGGCATTTATCCCAGAGAAATGAAAACTTACGTCCATGGAAAAACCTGTACAGAAATGTTCATAGCAGTTTTATTTGTCATCACTAAAAACTGGAAACAATCCAAATGTCCTTCAACGAGGGAAGCGGCAAACAAACCGGTCCGTCCCTACTATAGAATACTACTCAGTAATAAAAAGGAATGAACTATAGCGCACAAAGTCTTGGACACAGATCAGGAATATTCTACTGATGAAAACGTCAGTCTCAGAAGGTTACACACTGGATGACTCCCTTTTTACGATATTCTCCAAATGACAAAATTAGAGGAACAGGAAAGAGAGTCATGGCTGCCAGGGGTTAGGGAATGGGGGGACGTGAGATTCTGTCTCTTGATCGTGGTGACAGTTTAGAAATCTAAACATGTGATAAAAATGCATAGAATCAAACACACACACACACACACACATCACTGCATGTAGAATTGGTGAAATCCATATAAACTCTGTGGACTGTATCAATTTCTTTTTTTTATTTTTTATTTTATTATTTATTTATTTTGAGTTGGAGTCTCATTCTGTCACCCAGACTAGAGTGCAGTGACACACTCAGGGCCACCCCAGCATCAACCTGCTGGGTTCCGGCGATCCTTCCGCCTCAGCTTTCCAAGGAGCCAGAGCTACAGGCACGTGCTACCACACCCGGCTAATTTTTGATTTATCGTGGAGACGAGGTCTCGCCAAGTTGCCCCGGTAGGTCTCAAACCCGCGGGCTCAGGCCATCCACTTGCCTCGGCCTCCCAAAGTGCTGGGATGACAGGCTGAGCCACCAAGCCCGGTCAATTTCTTTTTTTAATTTAATTTTTGTAAGTTGACAAATAAAAATTGTGTATATTGATGGCATTCACCATGATGCTTTGGTATACATATAGTGTACCTTGTGGGATGGCTCCAGTATCAATTTTCTGCTTCACATGCTGTACTTTGGTTCTGTAAGACGTTACTGCTGGGGAAAACGAGACAAAGGGTATTCAGGATATCTCTGCTATTTTTGCAACTTCTTGGGCATTTACTATTATTTCGAAATGAAAATGTTTAAAGTGTAACTACATATACAATGCGAGATGTTCATAAAAATCAAAATGAAAAAAATCAAGTAATAACATGATACATACAGTACTTTCTCTCTCTCTCTATCTCTCTCTCTCTCTCTGTCTTTGAGTCAGGGTCTCACTCTGTCGCCCTGGCTGGAGTGCAGTGGCACAATCACGACCATCACAGCTCACTGCAGCCTCAACCTCCTAGGCTCAGGTGATCCTCCCAGGTACATGCCCAGCTAATTTTTTAATTTTTTTGTAGAGATGAGGTCTGATCTCAAACTCTGGGACTCAAGCAATCCTCCTGCCTCAGCCTCCCAAAGTGCTGGGATTACAGGCATGAGCCACTGTGCCCAGTCATTACTATCTCTTTCATGTAAAGCATACACACACATCCCAACCTTTTAGGAACATAAACGCGTAATACTAGACCTGAAAGAAAAAAAGAGACAGATGAGTTTGGGGGTGCTAGTCACAAGGACTTTGCCCCATTCCCACTTAATCTTTAATTTTTAGGATTGGGTAACAGACAAAAGAGCCTTTCATTTGACCTCTGTTTGAATTTTTTTTTTTTTTTTGAGTTGGAGTCTCACTCTGTCGCCCAGACTGGAGTGCAGTGGCCATTCCTGGCCACCCCAACCTCGACCTGCTGTGCTCTAGCATCCATCCCCCTCAGCCTTCCAAGTAGCTAAAATTACAGGCGCGCGATACCACGCCCTGTTAATTTTGGGTTTATTGTAGAGATGAGGTCTCACCAAGTTCCCCATGTGGGTCACGAATCCGCGGGCTCAGGCAATCCACTCACCTCAGCCTCCCAAAGCGCGGGATGACAGGCTGAGCCACCAAGAACAGCTTGGATTTTATGAGACTGTATTCAAGGTTTACTCATGTGACTAAAATATGCTATTTTGTTTGTTTGTGTAGGAGTCTCACTCTGTCACCCAGGCTGGAGTGCAGTGGCACGATCACGGCTCACAGTAGCCACCAACTCCTGGGCTCAAAT
Organism: Carlito syrichta; assembly: GCF_000164805.1. NCBI lineage: Eukaryota > Metazoa > Chordata > Mammalia > Primates > Tarsiidae > Carlito > Carlito syrichta. The sequence goes on along the minus strand of NW_007247191.1, from coordinate 155,823 downwards.
GATCCTCCCACTTCAGGCTCCTGACTAGGTAGGACTCAAGACACATGCCACCATGCCCAGCTAATTTTTTGACTTCTTTGTAGAGATAAGGTTTTGTCATGTTGCCCGGACTGGTCTCAAACCCCGGGCTCAGGCAATCCTCTCACCTCGGCCTCCCAAAGTGCTAGGATTACAAGCTTGAGTCACTGTGCCCGGCCATCAAAATAAGTTTTTAAACTGTATAATTACATGAGAAATGCTTACCATACAACAGTAAATGAAAAAAAGAGACTATATATAATCCATTGCCATTACAATAAGGTCAAAATAGGCTGGGTGCGGTAGCTCACGCCTATAATCCCAGCACTCTGGAAGGCCGAGGTGAGAGGACTGCCTGAGCCCACGGGTTCGAGACCAGCCTGGGCAACTTGGCAAGACCTCCTCTCCACAATAAATCAAAAATTAGCCAGGCGTGGTAGCGCACGCCTGTAGTTCCGGCTACTCGGAAGGCTGAGGCAGAAGGATCGCCGGAGCCCAGCGGGTCGAGGCTGTGGTGGCCAGCAGCGTGCCACTGCCCTCCAGCCTGGGTGACAGAGTGAGACTCCAACTCAAAAAGAAAGAACCAAAAACCAATAAGGTCAAAATATGCCTATGGGTGGAAGATGACCACGTACAGGTCCCAAACAGTACACGCCTTTGTGGCAAGGTGGTTGGGCTCAGGGTAGGACTTTTTCCTTAAAAGTTCTGCTAGGAGCCCTGAGGAAAGATAAAGATAAATGTGCTGTGAGGTCACAGCACTGCGTCAAACGTTGACGTTTCTGGGAGCGACGTGTGCACTGCAGTTACTCAGGGGGATGCAGGCTGATGTGGCGAAGGACGACCCATCAGGATGTCTGCGACGCAGCCTCGGATGGCCCGGAAGAAGGGACGGCTGTACACGCAAGCAAGGTTGCAGCAAAATGTTGATATCCGGTGAGTCTTTGTGAATGGCCCTTGGAGGTTCCCCGAATTTTTCTGTTTTGCAGCTTTTCTATACACACGTAACATTCCGGGCGTCCCTGGCCCAGCGATGCCACTACCCAGCAGATAGGAGAAATGGGCTAGTGCCAAGGGAACAGCGCCGACGAATACCCTGGGGAGCTCTTAGAACCAAGTGCCACCCAGGCAATTCAGATGGAATCACCAGCCGCAGGGGCGGGGGTGGGGGTGGCCACAGGACCTCGTATTTTTTCTTAAAACTTCCCAGGTGACTCCGATGTGCAGCCACGGTGGAGAACCGGGGTGGGGACCCGGCAGAGAAGGGACGGTGGTGCCGAGGGCCACAGGGGCACCACGGGACCCCAAGACCACAGCAAGGACGCCTCGCCCAGCAGGGGCCGCAAAGGGGCTCAACACACGCGTCCACCTGGGTGGCCACCGGCGCTGCCTTGCAAAGGATTCTGCATGGATGGAGGGAAACAGATCCTGCGACGAATCGGCAACGTCTGCGTGGGCACAGGGCAGGCGAGAGGCGGCCATCCTTGGCTCGGGAGTCCCGCGGATGGTTTCATGCTCCTCCTCCACTCTGAACCTCACAGAAAAACTGTCAGCAGGGCAGGGCAGAGATCATAATTCTGTCTTTTTTTTTTTTTTTTTTT
>NW_007247191.1:135429-153962 GCF_000164805.1 Carlito syrichta | reverse complement strand
CTCAGCCTTCCGAGTAGCTGGAACTACAGGTGCGCGCTACCATGCCCGGCTGATTTTTTTGGTTTATTGTAGAGATGCGGTCTCGCCAAGTTGCCCAGCCGGGTCTCGAACCCGCGGGCTCTGGCAATTCACTCACCTCGGCCTCCCAAAGGCATGGGATTACAGGCTGAGCCACCCCACCCAGCTACAATTCTCGCTTTATACAGAGATTCAAGGAAATCATCTTCGGATTCCTGGCTTACCCCTCCCTCTGCACACACTACCCCTTTCAGCCCTGTGTGTGGTTCTGATGGCAAAGGGTGCCATCGGTCTTTCACACTCTAGTATAATACATCTGGGCAGTCAATCCAGGATGGAAGATGGGTTGAGGGCTGGAAGCAAAGGAAGGGAAGGGACAGGGCCCTCTCCCCGAAACCAGTCTCCTTGGCCCGTGGCTCACAGCACCTGGGCCACAAGGCGTCCATGACCGTGACCTTTCTGAACCTTGTCAGTCCCTCCTACCTTGGAAAGCCTTCACCAAGACCCTCAGTTCTTTTTTTTGAGTTGGAGTCCCACTCGGTCGCCCAGGCTGGGGTGCAGTTGACCTGCCAGGCTCCAGCGATCCTTCCACCTCAGCCTTCCAAGTAGCCAGAACGACAGGCGCGTGCTACCGGGCCAGCTAATTTGTTTTATTTCTTGTAGAGACAAGGTCTGGCGAAGTTGCCTGGGCAGGTCTCGAACCTGCCAGCTCAGGCCATCCACTCGCCTCAGCCTCCCAAAGTGCTGGGATGACAGGTTGAGTCACCGAGCCCAGCCAACTCTATGTTCTTGATAAGCCTGAGCCAAGCCCTGGGGGATCCAGAGCACAAAGGCCTGTGCCAAGGCCAAGAGCAAAACTGCTAGGCAGCTTCTGAGGGGCCAGAAGATGGTTCCCAGGGAGCTTCTTCCTTTATGTGCCATCCCTGACTCAGACCCTGCAGTTTCTTCTCATCCCAGGAAAGCTCTCCCACACTCCATGGTCATCATGCCTCTGAGCCTTCTACACTTGATTTCTTCTGCCTGCAAGTCTCTTTCCCCCTTCTCTGCCTAGAGAACTCCTATTCAGCCTTCAGAGACCAGGTCAAAAAGCCCCTCTTCTGAAAATCCTTCCTTGACTCCCACCCTCACAGCCTGTCCAGGATGGGTCATATAGTGCTTTCTAGGCCACTGCACAAGCAGTTGCTTTCTTGGGATTCCCATCTCTCTTTTCATTTTCTGAAGTGCACCTGGGCGGAGAGACCCCGCAATTTCCTGTGCAACCCCACTTCAGCACATACGCTACCGCCTCGTAGCTGCGAGTTTCTAGGTCTGTGTCTGCCCCTAAACTGCAAACGCAGGGACTGGCCCTGATTCATCTTCATCTTCCTGGTACCATGTCAGAGCCAGGCGAGCAGCAGGCAATGCCTGGGGATAAATGAACAGCCCTTCCTCTCAGAGCATTGACTAAGTCCTTAAGCCTCAAAATAAGCCGGGTGTGGTGGCTCACACCTGCAATCCCGGCATTTTGGTAGGCAGAGGCGAGCGGATTTCCTGAGCTCAGGGGTTGGAGACCAGCCTGAGTAACATGGCGAGAACTCGTCTCTTCAGTACATCAAAAAATCAGCTGGGCGTGGTGGTCCCTGCCTGTGTTTCCAGTTACTTGGAAGGTTGAGGCGGAAGGATCACCTGAGCCCGACAGGTCGAGGCTGTGGTGGTCATGAGCAAGCCACTGCACTCCAGCCTGGACGACAGAGTGAGACGCCAATTCAAAAAAAAGAACAACCCAAAATAACATGCCAGGAATTGTCTCAGATGGAAACCCACAGAAGTTTTGGAGTAGACAGACACCTGAAGCATGAGTTAATCCAGGCAGGCAGGTAAAGCGACCTGCCCATGGTCACACACTCTTTAAGGGGTATCTTAGTCCACCTTCTGCTGTTAGAATCCCTGAGACTGAGTAATTTATAAAGAAAAAAAACCTTTTTTTTGGAGTTGGAATCTCACTCTGTCACTCAGACTGGAGGGCAGAGGCACGCTCATGGCCACTGCAACCTCGACCTGCTTGGGCTCAGGTGATCTTTCCGCCTCAGCCTTCCAAGTAGCTGGAACCACAGGCACGCGCTACCACGCCCGGCTAGTTTTTGATTTATTGTAGAGACGAGGCCTCGCCAAGTTGCCCAGGCTGGTCTCGAACCTGTGGGCTCAGGGGATCCTCTCATCTCGGCCTCTCAAAGTGCTGGGATTATAGGCATGAGCCACCATGCCCGGCCTGAAAATATTTCCCACAGTCCTAAGTCTTCCAAGGGGCTGTATCTGGTGAGGACCTTCTTGGCGTGGGGACCCTCTGCAGAGGCCAAGGCAGCTCAGGGCACCATGTGGCGAGGGCCTGAGGGTTTAACTCAGGGCTCTAACTCTTCTTCTAAAGCCACTAATGCCCCACCCTCGTGACCGCATCTAATCCTAATTACCTCCCTAAGGCCCCACCTCCCAATGCAGCATTTGGATTTTTCACCTTCTTAATACGGTCACAATGGGGATTAAGCTTCAGAATGAGTTTTGGAAGGGACAGACATTCCAACCATAGCAAGGGCAGGCCAGGCTGCTGACTTGGAGAAGCAGAAGGTAGGAAAGAAATCAAATCAAACCTCACTGCTGGCTGCACCAGGGGAGAGGCTGTGGGCGGAGGGGTGAGGCATGCTATTTTCTTTATGTTTCTGTGTTACTTAACCAACGACAATGTTCACTGACGACTTCAGCTACTTCGGTAAGATTTTTAGAAATCAAATCAAACAAAAATATTTTAAATATTATAGTCTAGGTTTGAAATCAACATTCAAGACGAGGCATTCTCAAACCTGCTGCATCAGTCAGGGAAAGAAGGGGTAGGTCGAAGGACTCCTGAAAACTCCCCAAATGCCCATCCATGGCTGCACGGGAATAAATTGTGGACTATTCACACAACAGATCACTAGACAACAATGAGGATAAGTGAACTACAGCTGCACGCAGAAGCACGGATGCATCGCAGACGCACACCGAGTGGCGGTACACATGCTTCCAATCCGTTTCTATAAATTTCAAGAACAGACAGTATGAGTCTGATGAAAAAATCCAGGACAGGACGGGCTTGGTGACACATGCCTATAATCCCAGCATTTTGGGAGGCCAAGGTAGGAGGTTCACTTGAGGAGTTCAAGACCACCTTGGGCAACATAGCAAGACCTTGCCTCCACAAAAATCTTTCATTTTACTTTTTTGAGTTGGAATCTCACTCTGTCATCCGGGCCGAGTGGAGTGGCACACTCATGGCCACCGCAGCCTCGACCTACTGGGCTCAAACGATCCTTCCGCCTCAGCCTTCCAAGTAGCTGGAACTACAGGCACACACCACCATGCCCGGCTAATTTTTTGATTTATTGTAGAGATGAGGTGTCACCAAGTTGCCCAGGCTGGCTCGAACCTGTGAGTTCAGGCAATAATCTCACCTCGGCCTCCTAAAGTGCTGGGATTATAGGCATGAGCCACCACACCCGAACCATTTATTTATTTTTGAGTTGAGGTCTCTGTTGCCCAGTCTAGAGGGTAGTGGCATGCTCACGGCCACTGCAACCTCCACCTACTGAGCTCAAACGATCCCTCCACCTCAGTCTTCCAAACAGCTGGAACTACAAGCATGTGCCACCGTGCCTAGCTAATTTTTTGATTTATTGTAGAGATGAGGTCCCACCAATCTGCCCAGACTGGTCTCAAGTAATCCTCTCACCTCAGCCTCCCAAAGTGCTGGGATTATAGGTGTGAGCCACCAAGCCCAGCCTCCACAAAAAAAATTTTAAAAATTAGCCAGGCATGGTGGTGAGCACCTGTAGTCCCAACTACTTGGGAGGCTGAGGCAGGAGGATGGCTTGAGGCCAGGAGTTTGAAGCTGCCATGAGCTATGACTTGTGCCACTGCACTCTAGCCTAGGCGACAGAGTGAGACCCTGCCCCTAAAATAAAAACCAAAGCAAGGATTGTGGTTACCCTTAGCGGTGGGGAGGTGAATGAGAAGGGGTGTGAAGGGGTTTCTGGGACCTGGTGTGTTTAGTCTTGACCTGACCTCCCTGCAGTCAGGCAGGAGCCAAGCTTCTGCAACTCCTCCCTCTGCCTGGGCCTGACCCACTGGAGTCTGTGGTCCGGAGAGAGACCAGCCTCCTCTTATGAATGAGCCCAGGGAGCGAGGCTGCGGCCGCCCCTCCCGAGCAGGGCCGGTGCCTGTCGGCAGCCACCCTGAGACCCTTGCACAGAGGACTAGAGAGATTTGCCCAGGCTCCCAGACAAAGAGGGGCCTGTCTGTCTGTCCCACAGATGCAAAGGACCGCCCAAGGCCAAGCTGGCCCGCCGCTAAGCCTCTCCCCCGCCTCGGCTTGGCCCCGGCCTGCTTCTTTGTGTCCATTCATGAATTCAAGGCTCCTCCCGAAAGGCCAAGGCTGGGGGCGCTTGGCTGGGTCTTTGGGAAACAGTCCTTGGGCTGGTGCCACCTGGGAATGGTCATGAGATCAAAATCCCGGGGGAGAGGGAGCTGGGAACAGGAAGGGGAAACCGAGCAAGGGGTGGGAGGGGCTGAGGCTGCACGCTGGATCTGAGGGACTCGGGTGTGACCTGCAGCAGACGGCACAGGTCTTGGCCAGGCCGGGAGCAGGTGCGCCTGCGTGGCATCCTGTGTGCACGGCCTCTGGGCCTGGCGGCGTTGACTGGGTGGACCTGGGACCAGCCCTCGGCCCTGCCACTCCCGCTGTGGCCCCCCAGGAAATCTCTTCCCCTCGGGATGATGAGAGTCTATGTTTCTAGGGCACCCACCCCCAGCCTCCCTGTCTCAGGAAGCTCCCAGAAGATGATGGGTGAGAAGGAATCATGGGAACTGCTGGCTGCTGCACATGGGGTGAGATGAGGCCTCATCCCAACAAAGATGGTGGCCCCCTTGCTACCCCGGCCCTCTCCAGCTGGCTAATGGGCCAGCCCCTGAGTGCAGGCCCACGGACACAAGCCCTGGCCAACTAGCCTCCTTCCAACTGGCCTGGAGTTCTCACCCACCCATCACAGCCCAGCTATTCCTATGATATCAGCAGCAGCCAATCCGATCCCAGATCATCAGGCGAGGCCCTCCCCCAAGATGCTTTGAGTTGATAAGTCTTCAGGCTGAAGCAGACAAAACCGGGCTCCCTGGCTCAGCCTGTAATCCCGCGCCTTTGGGAGGCTGAGGTGAGCGGATCGCCTGAGCCCGCGGGTTCGAGACCCGCCTGGGCAGCGAGACCTCATCTCTACAATAAATCAAAAAATCAGCCGGGCGTGGTAGTGCATGCCTGTAATTCCGGCTACTTGGAAGGCTGAGGCGGAAGGATCGCCGGAGCCCACTCCAGTCTGGGCAACAGAGTGAGACTCCAACTCAAAAAAAAACACACACACATCTATGATGCCTGGTACAAGGTGGGAGGCCATTTCCAATTCCTATGACGCTTTCTGTCCTGACTCCATGACGGCCAGTGACCCCTGAGTTATCTAGGACTCTACCTGGGGAAGTCCTGCCCCTTCCAACTCCTGCCCCCCATCTCATAGAAGAGAAGACTCAGCCCTAGTGGCTCCACCCTGATGCCCCGGCAGTGCCCAGCACCACAAAGCCCCTGGCAAAGGGCAGGGAGAGAGCTTGGGCTTCCCGTTCACCCTGTGGCCAGAGAAAAGCTCTAAACTGGGCGTCCAGCATCCGGCACGTTAGTCTTGCCGTCCAGCCTTGACTATGCCATCCAGAGAATGGCACTTAACCTCTCTGAGGTCCTTCTGGAAAATTCCTTCTCTAGACACTTCACAAGCTGTCTGTGGAAGAAGAGGACAGCTTGAAGAGAAGTCACTGCTCTTCTCACTTATTGGCGGTCTCCAGGTGCAAGGCTGTTATGTGGGTCTCTTGACTCCGCCCCTCCCATACTCCCTTAGGGACCAATGCTCCCATCCTCCTTGAGAAACGCAATGGGTGACAGAGCCAGGGCTCCACCGCGGGGGCTGTCGCCATGGCTGGGTGCTTCTGCAGTGGAGACCGCAGGCCTTGGAGTTGCCTGGCACCAGGGTGTTGAGGTCCCTGCTTTGGTGCTGTTTGCTGGGAGGGGTCAGGGGAGGAGCAGCTGGGCTGGGGGCAGGGGTGGAGGCACCACCCTCTGGGGACCGGGATAGGGTCTCCCGTCTGAGCAGCCCCCACGGCTGGGACCAGTGCAGTGAGGTCCTGTATGCTCAGTGTCCACCCCTCAGCGCCAGGACGCTGTCACCACCGTCGCCGGGCACCCCGCAGCAGGGAGGGTGGCTGGAACTCCATCCTACAACTCACACCTGCCAACGGCAGAGCTGCTCGCCGAGACAGGGGTTGGGGAGGGCGGGCGCAAAGCCTGGGCCGCATCTGAGAGCTAAGGTCACTCTGTGAACCAACAGCAGGGCAGCGTTGCCAGCTCCCAGCCCACTTACTCTGGGTCTTACGCCTTCCCTCAGGGCACTGCTCCTCCAGCGCCCGCCGAGGCGCACCGTGTGCCATGCAGGCAAGCCCCCTGTCTCCTCAGCCCCCTCTTCCCATGAACACCCAGGGAAGCATTGCCTGGGAGACAGCCATCACAAGGAATAAGAAAAGGGCTCCTAGGCTTCTCTTCACTTACCCACAAACACCAGAAAGACACAAGCTCCCATTTTTATTTTTTAGTTGGAATCTCACTCTGTCGCCCAGGCTGGAGCACAGTGGCACGCTGCTCACAGCCACCAGGCTCCCATTTCAAAGATGAGAACACTGCGGTTCAAACAGGAGAGGGGTGGCGCCGTGGCTCACACCCAAAATCCCAGGCTGAGGTAGGAGGATCCCTTGAGGAGGAGTTTGAGACCAGCCTCCTCCTCACAATGCCAGAGCACAGGATGCCTTTTTTTTTTTTTTTTTTTGAGTTGGAGTCTCACTCTGTCACCCAGACTGGAGTGTAGGGGCCGCTCCCAGCCACCGCAGCCTCGACCTGCTTGGCTCTGGTGATCCTTCCTCCTCAACCTTCCAAGTAGCTGGAACTACAGGCGCACGCTACCACTCCCAGCTAATTTTTCTTTATTTATTGTAGAGATGAGGTCTCATCAAGTTGCCCAGGCGGGTCTTGAACCCGTGGGCTCAGGCAATCCACTCACCTCAGCCTCCCAAGGCACAGGATTATAGGCTGAGCCACCGAGCCCAGCTTCAGGATGCCTTTTGAAGAGGATTCCAAGTAGAACTCATCCAGAGAAACTTTCTGGAGAAATTTAGCAAATCCTTCCTGTGCCCCCTACTGTAGGGAAACTTCAGCCCTGGCCTGCCTGCAGGGAGCCAGGCAGCTCTGGCTCCAGAGACAGGGGAACCGGGGAAGAGCCCACCCTCCTGCTGGAACCAAGGGGCACAGCCTGCGCCAGCCACGCCTCTGCTGGGTTAGCGGAGCACACAAACCCTTCCGTCGTATGACCTTCTAGGGCTCCATCCTGCTTACCAAGCTGCTCCCCAGAAACCCAAGGAGCTCCACCCTCATTTACTGCGTGGTGAATTCGGGGTGCCTGGCGATGGTGGTGACAGCATCCTGGCACTGAGGGGTGGGCACCGAGCCTACAGGACCTCACAGCACTGGTCCCAGCCATGGGGGCTGCTCAGACGGGAGGCCCTACCCCCAGCTCCAGAGTGTGGCGCCTCCACCCCGCCCCCAGCCCAGCTGCTCCTCCCCTGACCCTTCCTAGCAAACAGCACCGAAGCAGGGACCCCATGCAATTCCTGTGACAGGGCAAGTGAACACAGCAGAGAGCTTGGAGTGGCCAGGCCCCACCAATGGCTACGGGTGCCATGTGTTGCCCCAGGCAGGGCTGGGCCAGAAGACTCCAAAGCAGAGGGCACTGGGATGGGGATCAAGCCAGATTCCAACCCAACTCCATCCCCTACGGCCAGATCTGGCATCCATTCCTAAGAAACGCGGCTGCCTGCTCAGGGCAAGTTTTTCCCAGAGACCTGCGCGCGCGCGCGCACACACACACACACACACACGCTGAGCATGTAATCCCAGGGGCTTCACGGAGCTGAAACGCCACCCACATGCTCTAAGAATATCCGTGCTCCAAACACGAACCCATCGATTTGCTCCCCTCTGAAGCCTTTGAAATAAATGAAGTCTTGGCTTTACCTTGGATAATAATGAAGCTCTAACTACTCTGAAATACTGAGTAAAGTGATGATGAAGGGAGAGGGTGCACATTCTTCTTCTTTTTTTTTTTTTTTTTTGAGGCAAGTTCCCACTCTCAACCAGGCTGGAGTGCAGTGGCACAATCCCAAACTCCTGGGCTCAAGCAATCCTCCCACCCCAGCCTCCCAAGCAGCTGGGACTACCGGCAGATACCACCAAATCCAGCTAATTTTTTTATTTTTTTTGTAGAGTCGAGGTCTCACTATGCTGTCCAGGCTGGTCTCAAACTCCTGACCTCAAGTAATCTTTCTGCCTCGGCCTCCCAACGTGCTGAGATTACAAGCGTGAGCAACCACGCCCCGCCAGTCTTCATGAGGATGTTGGGGGAAAAAAAATCACAAAACCATAACCTCTAGTAAGAGAATAGATTCCAACAGTGATGATAACCAGTGGTGAGAGGCTGGCAAGCCACAGAATATTCCAAGGGAAGTGAACACCATCCTCAGAATCACCTTACAGGCCCCACAGTCAACCCAGCACCGCCAGAAGCAGGTCTACCAGATGTCTGTGCCTCCTGTGAGATGCAGGTAAACTCCCTGCAAGTTGTTTTTCTGGCCTTTCTTGCCAAAAACGTTGACTCTGAATCAAAACAAGTCTCTGTAATATAACTGTGCTATCTAATATAAGAGCCACTAGCCACATGCGGCCAATTAAATGTAAATGTATTAAAATTTAATTTAAAGTCCAGTTCCTGGGTCACAAGGCCACATTTCGAGTGCACCATAGCACTAGAAATTATGACTTATGTCATCAGGTATGATTGTGGAAATGTAGTTATGGAAGAAACGGTCCCTTCTACAAAGAGATAAGGACTAACGTAAGAGTGTCTGCCATCTGCCTTCAAACAGTTTGGCAGAGAAAAAGCTTTTGCTTTAAGCTATGGGTGGCAGAAGCTCACTGTACTATTCTCTCTACTTCCATGAATGAAAGTCTTCATAATAAAAGTAGTGGGATATTTATGGAATCTCAAAATACTGTCTCCTTCAAATGCTGTTCTTTTCTTTTTAATGGTAACTTTTGGTTGGATGTGGTGGCTTATGCCTATAATTCTAGTGCTCTGGGAGGCTAAGGCAGGAGGATCATTTAAGGCCAGGAGTTTGAGAGCCACCTGGGCAACATAGCAAGACCCCTATATCTTCAAAAAATTAAAACATCAGCCAGGCACGGTAGCTATAGCAAACTGTGATCACTCTATTGCACTCCAGCCTGGGCAACAAAGCCAGACCCTGTCTCTCCCCCCGCCCCAAAAAGTAACTTTATGGAGGAAAAACTAGGTGGACGCCAACTTAATCAAGTAACCGAGGCTAACATCCTCAGACAGGACAGACTTGTGAGGTGTGCCTCCAGTTCCAATGCACCGAGACGGACACAGCGCCGCCTCTAACAAATATGCAGAGCCTAAGTCTAATCACAAGAAACCATTCCCGGGCCTCTGGACAGAGGGCGAGTCTACAATCAGCCAGCTTCAGACATGCAAACACCCCGAAAGACAGAGGGAGGCTGGGATACATTCCCAGAGGAGGCTAACAGCCCGTGACATACGTGGACCCAGATCAGAACCCATATCAGAGTAAACAACCTGGAAGGAACCACTGGGACAGTGACCGAGGCAACTGAGAAATCTGGACTATGAACTTCATACTCCTGTCATGATCTGAATATCCGTGTCCCCCAAAATGCATATTGTTGAAAGCCTCACCCCCCACGTGAGGGTATTAGGAGGTGGGGCTTCCGAGAGGTGATGAGGTCACTAGGGTGGGGCGCTCACAGAAGGAATCCATGCCCCTCTTTCTGCCACGGGAGAGTACAAGAAGCCAGTCACCTGCGACCTGGAAGAGTCCAACCGTGCCGTCTCTCTGAGCGTAGAACTTGGCTGTACAACTTTGCGAAGCTTTTTTTTTTTTTTAAGTTTTTAGTTTATGAAGCTGGTCGTGAAAAATCCAAACAATGGCCACAGATACCATCACGGCACCATCTTTAGTCCTTTGCCTGTTATCCAGTCTCCAGCTGACTTCTTGCCAGCATCCACACTGGCCACTGCAGTCCCCCTGACTGTCTTCATTCTGTTCCTGCGTTCCTTTCGCTGCTTCCTTGAGGTGTTTTTCTTCTCATACGGGGCGTGTCTTGCAAGTCTATGTCTGGGTTCGTTTTTCTTTGCATAACCCAAGGAATCATAAATCATGCCAAAGCCAGTCATCTTGCCACCACCAAAATGAGTTCTGAATCCAAATACAAAGATGACATCTGGTGTGGTCTTGTACATTTTGGCTAGTTTCTCCCGAATTTCTGTCTTAGGTACTGTTGCCTTCCCGGGGCGAAGGACATCGATGACCATTTGTTTCCGTTGAAGCAGGCGGTTGGTCATGAATTTCCTGGTCCAAATAGTTACCGTGTCGTTCATGATGGCTGTCAGGAGGAAAAGAGCTTCGCGAAGCTTTGGTTGTCACAAGCCACCCAGTCTACCGTGTGGCGTCACAGCAGGCGCACGGGCTAAGTCAGTTCCGTCACAAAACTGCATCGGTGCTAAATTTCCTTTTCTTTCCATTTCCTCTCACATTTCATAAACGGCCAGCTTATGTTACCCGGTTCAGCTAGGTTTTTAAAGAATGATTTCTAAATTGTGATAAAATACACATAACATAAATTCTACGATTTCAAGCATGTGTCCAAATGTCCTTCCCCGTGAAGGCGAAATGTCCCTATGTTGATCTCATTTCATAAGAGAGCTCACTGGTCCAGAGGAAACAGGCCCCAAAGGGTCTGGGCCCCAAAGCCCCCGCCCCCATGGTGCAGGACTGAGGAGCGGCTCCATCCCTATACAGCGCCCAGAGACCTAGGTCCTCCTAGGGGCTCCATCTCGCCTGCCAAGCTGCCCCTCAGAAGCCCAAGGAGCTCCACCCTCGTTTACTGCATGGTGGTTTCTGAAGAAGCTTCTCTCCCTTTCGTTCCTCCCCTCTGAAGCCCGAATCGTGCCACCCTCAGTTTAAAAGCCCTTAATGGCTCTACGGAGCCACAGAACCACTGCTGGGCACGCCCAAGGGATACCGGACCAACCCAGCATCCTCCCCGTGCCTGGGCTGTACTGCGGCCTCGCCAGACTCTTCTCTGGACACCTGCTCACCATCCCCACCCCCAAGGCTCTCCCTCTTTGGGAACATCCTTCCCTCACCCCCACGCCACCAGCTGCCCTGGAAAACACACGCCACAAATTCTGTGGCTTCTCCTGTAGTGGACGCTGTGGGATTTTCCTGTCCAGCATCTATCCCCTCATTCTTAGGGTGGAAGAAGAATCCTTGCTTCCGTTCTCAGCTGCCCCTTCCCTCCTCTCCTTCCACCAGGTTCAGGGAATGCTGTCCCCTGTCCCCACAAGCCGTGTCTGCCTCCCTGAATCCAAGCTCCGAGGGAGCTGTCCTGCTCGGCCTCACACAGCCCATCCGCCCTCTGACCCTGGCGACAAGCTCCAAGAGGGACGTGCAGGCCAAGCGGGACAAGGAAACTCGATTCCAGGGCTGTGTAATCCCGCAGGACTGTTGTGTACAATGCTTGCGTTCCAAGGGCTGTGACTGTCCAGAGAAGGGGCCGCTGGAAGAAGCAGGACCCAGAGGAGGGGAGAAGCAGCCTCTCCAGGGCCTCCTAGGACCCCTAGATCCAGCTATACCTGAATCTAGACACTCCTGGTCATTTCAGTTCTGGACACCAACCATTGTTTTTCCTGTTTCTTCTTCTTCTCCCCTCTCCTCCTTCTTTTCTTTCTCGTTTCTCTCTTTCTCCCCTTCTCTTCCCTTTCTTCCTTCTTTCTCTTTTTGTCTTAAGCCAGTTCAAACTGAAGCTTCTGTTACTTATAGCTGAGGTTCCTAAATGCACCCTCAAGCCCTCTTGCCAGGGCACCGACGTCTCCAGCACGTCTATCCACATAGCATTTGTTCACGTGACGTTATCAGGAGTCCAAGCCTCCCCCTAGAATCTACACCTCTGGAGGGGAGGGGGCAGGCTCTGCAGCTAAGTCATTTTGTGTCCCCACCCCTGGCTCTCGATGAATGAATTCATTAAAGAACCAATCGTGGATAGTGGGTAGCGGACAGGGGTGGGAGGCCTACCACAACCCAGACCCTGCTGGTCCCTCAGGGGACACAAAAGGGTCTGAACAGCCCCAGCGCACCCTGCTCCAGGTGGCCTGTGGTCCCCTGCCGGAAAGGCCTGGGACTTGGGACAAAGCCGGAAGGGTGGGCCGTGCTGGATGAGTGCGAAGGTGTGTTTCCTCATGGCTGCTGGCGTTTTCAGGCAAACTGCATCTTCTGTTCCTCCCTGCACGTGGCCAGCGCCGCTTTCCAGGCAAGGACAGCAAGGAAGGGAGGCCTGCTAGTGCTGAAAGGACAGCTCCCCTGGGCACAGGCACAGCGGGACTGCCCTAATCGGCACTGCGTCGGCCTGTCGTTTCATTGGCACCTACTGTATACCACCCTACATGCGTTTCCTCCCATCGTCCCCCAAGGAATCCAATGCGGGAGGCATCTTTACCTGCTTCGGCCTCCTGTCCCTCCCACCCACGCCTGGCCTTACATTACTCTCCGAAGCACTGTGGTGGAGTTATCTGTGCCTTGTCTGCTTCGCCCACTGCAGGACGGGGAATTGTCCTGGTCACACCTGGACCAAGAACTGAACCCAGAACCGTGCCTGAGACATCACAGGCACTCGGCAGTGATGGAATGAATTAATGACTGAGCGGAATAAAGATTTCTACTCGGTGCACCCAAGTGTTCAGGTTGAGGGTGGTGAATGCTTTTTGGTTTTTCTCATTGTGATCAAACGGCACACCTGCACAGACTTAAACTCTCTTTTCTGCCCTCCCTACCTGGTACAGACCTAACCCCCTTCCTGCCCTCTCTACCCTCCAGCTAAAGACTTCAACTGAAGCAGTGATTATTAAAATCAGAGCCCAGCCGGGCTCAGTGGCTCAGCCTGTAATCCCGTGCCTTTGGGAGGCTGAGGTGAGTGGATTGCCTGAGCCCGCGGGTTCGAGACCCACCTGGGCAGTGAGACCTCATCTCTACAATAAATAAAAAAATCAGCCAGGCGTGGTAGCGCATGCCTGTAATTCCAGCTACTTGGAAGGCTGAAGCAGAAGGATCGCTGGAGCCCAGCAGGCGAGGCTGCGGTGGCCGGGAGCGGCCACTGCACTCCAGTCTGGGCAACAGAGTGAAACTCCAACTCAAAAAAAAAAAAAAAAAAAAATCAGAGCCCCCAGCCAACCTGAGTGTCATAGTGAGACTCTCTTTCTACAAAAAATACAAAAACTAGTCAGGTATGGCGGCACGTGCCTGTAGTCCCAGCTACTTAGGAGACCGAAGCGGGACGATCACTTGAGGTCAGAAATTTGAGGTTGCAGTGAGCTAAGATCACGCCACTGCCCTCCAGCCTAGGCAATAGGGCGAGACTCTGTCTTTTCTTCGTGAGATCTATGGGCAATGGGCCCACTATGATTCATGTCCTTGGAGTTAGTCGCTGTCAATTCTGTGTCCAGCCATTCTGTGTTCTGTGACGCATCCCACCCTCTGCTGAGCACGGGCATCTGGTCTGTCCCTCAGGCAATGGGGGAGGATCTAAGGCCCAAGGGAGCCAAGTAACTAGCTCCAGCACACATAGGTGAGTGGTCCCTTCGCCCTGGGGTAGCACCCATTCTGGGCCAGGTTCTGGGCCACACACTCACATGCTCAGCCTCCAGGCCCCAATAACTCTATGACAGTGACTAACTCCGGTGGCGCTCACTGCCTGCAGGATCACACCAAGAGAGACTCCTTTTTAAAAGTTATATCCATTTTACAAATGAGGAAACGAGGCTCAGAAATTTGGCCAGCCCTATGAGGTTAAAACGACTATTCTTTCCTATTTTTCAGAAAAGGAAACTGAGGCAGAGAGGCCATATGGTAGGCCTAAGATCACATGGTCAGATCACTGGGGAGCCCCAGTGCAAACACAGGTGTTCAGATCCTGGAAGCCACGCACAGTGCAGTTTCCTCCCCCAGTCTCCACATATCTATTGCGTGCCACACATTCCCCAGGTCAAGTAGAGAGGGCATACCTGCTCCCCGTGTGGTGGGGAGTCAGCCAGGGGTGTACTTAAAGTACAAGGAGAAAGGGGCCAGACACGGTGGCTCACGTCTGTAATCTCAGCACTTTGGAAGGCCAAGGTGGAGGGATTGCTTGAGCCCAGGAGTTCAAGACCACCCTGGGCAACATAGCAGGAACTCTTCTCTACAGAACATCAAAAAATTAGCTAGGCATGGTGGTATACACCTGTAGTCCTAGCTACTTGGGAGGCTGAGCCAGAAGGATTGCCTGAGCCCAGGAGGTCCAGGTTATAATGAACCGTGATTGTGCCACTGTACTCCAGCCTGGGTGACAGAGTGAGACCCAGACTCAAAAATAGAGAGAGAGAGATGATGAGAATGGGATGAGTTGAATTAAATTGTAGGACACCTAGTTAGTACCCACAGAGAAGTGGAAAACTTTGGTGTGCGTCCATCTGTCAGATCCTTCCTCTCCGATGGCATGGACACCGTAAGCTCCTGCCCAAGAAAGTGTCATTTCTCAGAAGCTCCCAGGACCCATTTCTTGCTTCTCTTCCTGCCTCAGCTCCAGGTATCTAAGCCATTTGTGCATCACCTTGGTTATTCCAGTAGGGGCACCCAGCAGCCAGGAGCACCAGGCAGCATCCATACGTAAAACATGATTTCCATTCCTTACCCTGACAGCCAGAAGACTGAGTTGGACATGCAGTTGTCAGCATAAGTGGTTTCATTTTCAGAAGATTCAGTCACATTTTCTCATAGTCAAATAAAATATTTCAGCTTGGCTGGGCGCGGTAGCGCAAGCCTGTAATCTCAGCACTTTGGGAGGCCAAGGTGAGAGGACTGCCTGAGCCCACGGGTTTGAGAACAGCCTGGGCAACTTGGCAAGACCTCATCTCTACAATAAATCAAAATTTAGCTGGGTGTGGTAATGCGCTCCTGTAGTTCTGGCTACTTGAAAGGCTGAGGCAGAAGGATAGCCGGAGCCCAGCAGGTCGACGCTGGGGTGGCCGTGAGTATGCCACGGCCCTCCAGCCTGGGTGACAGAGTGAGACTCCAACTCAAAAAAAAGAAAAAAAAAATACGATAAATCAAAAAATTAGCTGAGCAAGATAGCACATGCCTGTAGTTCCAGCTACTTGGAAGGCTGAAGTGGAAGGATCGCCCGAGCCCAGCAGGTCGACACTGGGGTGGCCAGAAGCATGCCACTGCACTCCACCCTGGGCGACGAAGTGAGAATCCAACTCAAAAAAAAAAAAAAAAAAGTTCAGCTTTACCTGAACTTCTCATTTTTGGCTTGTTACTCTAAATTTATATTTTGCCATTTATTTTTAATAAAGAGTCTCACCCTGTCGCGCAGGCTGGAATTTGGGGGCACCATCATACCCCACTGAAGACTCTTGGGCACCTCATCACTTTAAAATGCCCTTCCTCCCAGGATTTCAGGCAAGATTCAATGCAATGATGTTGGAAAGTGCTTGCACAAGGCTGGGCATATGGTCGGAGGGCAACCCCCTGCACCAAGAAGCCCCGTGAGACAGAAACACGTAAACCCCCCCTTCCCCTCTACCCTGCCTCACGCACTCGGAAACCTGCCGAAGCCAGAGACAGCCTTGTCAAGATTGAAGCCAGAGACAGCCCCACAGATCTGGAGAAAATTGTTTTTCACCACCTACCTCAAAGCCTCTCTGTAGAGACAGACTGTCTGTCAGTCATAACAACTATGACATCCATGACATCCATGACCACCCTGAGTCTCAGATGGGAACACGGCCTTCGGACTTTTGAGTTGATGCTGGAACGAGCTAAGACTTTGAGGACCATTGGGAAGGGGTGATTGCATTTTGCAATGTGGGAAGGACATGCGATTTGGAGGGCCAGGGGCGGAGTGACAGCTGGGATGACTGTCCCTTCCACATCTCATGTTCTGATGTGATCTCCAGTGTTGGAGGTAGGGCCTAGTGGGGGGTGACTGGATCATGGGGCGGATTCCTCACGAAGGCTTGGTGCTAGTCTGGTGGTCACCAGTGAGTTCTCTATTCGCTCGCGAAAGACCTTGACCTCCTTGTCTTTCTCTCGCTGTCGCTCTCACCATGTGACACGACTGCTCCCTCTCCACCTTCCCCCAAGAGTGTCAGCTTCCTGAAGTCGCACCAGAAGCCCAACTGATGTCAGCCCCATGCAGAACCATGAGCCAAAACAAACCTTTTTCTTTTCACATTACCCGGCCTCGGGTATTCCTTTCTGGCAACGCAAAATGGACTCACGCAATGTAAACAAAGCGGGATACGACAGTGAGAGGGACTGCCAGGCGTACGCCAAACGGAGGTTGCAAATAGACTGAAAAAAAACACACACAGCAAAATGTCAAAATGTTCTTGAGGTGGTGGGATTAAGGGCGACGGTTGCTTTCATTTTCATATGTACTTAGCATTTTTCAAAAGCTTTCTCCAGCTAGCAAGTGCTGCCACTGCAACTATGAAGTTATTTTATAATGATTCACTTTGTTTTTTTGTTGTTTTGAATCAGAATTGCACTCTGTTACCCAGGCTGGAGAGCAGTGGCATGACCACAGCTCACCACAGCCTTGACCTCTTGGGCTCAGGCCATCCTTCTGCCTCAGCCTTCCAAGTAGCTAAAACTACAGGCGAGAGCCACCATGCTCTGCTAATTATTGTTAGTTTTTGTAGAGACAATGTCTCACTATGTTGCCCAGGCTTGTCTCGAGCAATTCCTGGGCTCAAGCAATTCTCCCACCTCAGTCTCCCAAAGTGATGGGATCGCAGGCATGAATCCCATCACACCTGGCTTCATTCAACAGATTTTGACTGGTACCCACTCAGATGCCCAGTGCTGTTCCAGGGATGGATGGGGGATGGGAGTAGAAGGGATGGGTCAGCAATGAACAGATGGTTGGACTTTACTTCTCTGCCCTCCTTGCATATAGGTGTAGCCACATAAATTAAGTTTCTCCCCACGGGATGTGAGTGGTGTGCTGCCTTGTAGGGCACAAAAGCTCTAGCTTGTTTTTCCTTCCAAGTCAAGAAATAGAACACTGCCAGGACACAGCAATACCCTGCACCCTGTGTGTCCTCCCCACCTTCACCCTCTTCCCTCTCTTCCTTAGAGGTCCCCATCGACTGGCTTTTTATACTCTCCTACGCACTGCTAAACAACATAGTGGGTCTGCCTGTTTGTGAGTGTCACATGTTTGGATTCATACTTTCCCTTGCTTTTTGCTGTCACTTAACATGTCTGTGAGATGGATCCATCTTCTTGCCTGGAGCTGGTGTTCGTTTTCATTGAAGGATCCTATTTGCTTGCATGCATGCACACACCACAGCCATCCCGCCAACAATGGACCTCTGGGATGTTACCAGGTCTGGCCTTTCGTGAGCAATGTTGCTGAGATCCTGTCCATTTCTTGTAGTGCTCATGGCAGAAACCCAGAAGAGAATGGCCGTGTCTTAGGATGTGTGCGTGTCCAAACTTACAAGACCATTTCTGTTTTCCAAAGTAGTTGGAACAATATCATTAGATTTCTTATACACTGAACACTAAAATGACATCTTGTTTTGCATTCTCTTATCACTGAGAAAGAGAGCAGCTTTTCTTTGGTTTTTGTTTTTGTTTTTTGAGTTGGAGTCTCACTCGGTCGCCCAGACTGGAATGCAGTGGCTGCTCCCAGCCACTGCAGCCTCGACCTGCTGGGCTCCGGCGATCCTTCCGCCTCAGCCTTCCAAGTAGCTGCAACTACAGGCATGCGTTACCACGCCCGGCTAATTTTTTTGATTTATTGTAGAGATGAGGTCTCGCCAAGTTGCCCAGGTGGGTCTCGAACCTGCAGGCTCAGGCAATCCACTCACCTCAGCCTCCCAAAGCGCTGGGATTACAGGCTGAGCCACCAAGCCCGACTGAGAGCAGCTTTTCACAAGCATATTGTTCATCTGTGTTCTCTCTTCCAGTAAATGCCTGTGCATGTCTCTTACATTTTTCTACTGGTATTGGGTTATTTGCCCTATTCTTTGTCTATTTCTTATTCTCTACATGTTTTGGACATTAATAACTCATCCATTATATGTGTTACAAACATGTTCTTCAAGTTTTTGGCTTGTCGTCTTCTTCGCGGCATTTTTTGGTGAATAGGGACTCTTAATGTTTTGGGGTGTTTTGTTTGTTTGTTTGTTTGTTTGTTTGAGTTGGAGTCTCACTCTGTCGCCCAGACT